>NW_024609846.1:46922854-47166912 GCF_016920785.2 Ixodes scapularis | reverse complement strand
CTACCAAAAACGGGACGTCTACGAGTAGATGGCAGCACACAGAACTTCTCGGTGGCGTTGATCGAATGCAATTTGAGCGTTCTGGGTGATCTCTCAATCAAGTGTGTGACGTGAAAATACGTGCGCATTATGGTTTCCGTCCGCGTGGATATTGCCACATGGAAAGGATAGAAATGACCCTGCGTTGATCGAACCTAACGTTGGTTCCAATATTGTTAGGATAAAGTTTAACAGCAAACTTATTGTACCCTTCTTGAATATCGAAATGTCCAATATTTGTAGTGAAGCTTGTGCGATGGTGTGTTCACCCAATTTAGCCACGGCAATCGCAAAACTCTTGCTTGGCAATCTGCAGCTCTGGTGCCACTCCGTCCAAGTAACCAGAGGCACGGATTGACTGTGCGCCGAACTGAAAAGCTGATTTGAAAAAGACTGGTACGTAACATGTAATTATAAAGCGTTACTTGTACACAGTTTTTTTTTTCTTTTAACGTAACGATTTAATTTTTGATGCCCTTGGCGTTGTTGGTTAAGAAAGAGAACGAGAAACCTATTTTTGGTATTTTGGATGAATTAACAAGTAAAGGAATTTAGTTATTTTTCGGGGGAAGGTGTACAAGACAAGTTCCCAGCCTAGTGCTCCCCCCCTGCTCGCGCCTGTAATGTGCACGACTAGGAAACGTTTTATACACCATAAAGAGATATGCGCAAAAAATATGAGTGTGGCCACAAGACGACAAAAATTGGAAGTGGCTACTGATTTATTTGGACGACACATTCAGAGTAACGAGAATATAACGCTTTGCTTTCGAGCTCAGGTAACGCGTTTCTTTTGAATCGCAGTAACGAGTCGCCTACTTTCTGAGTAAGTAACGAGTAACGGTATTCAGATACTTTATTTCAGTAACGTGTGCATGTCGGCTTTGAAGCGTCCCTGTATTCGAAATGCTTTCCCGCCCACAATGTGCTAAGAAGCAAAAGCGATCGCTGTAGCACTTTCGCGCACATCGGGATCCTCACGTCGCTGTGTGACCGCCTCTGTTAAGCGCTGAAGGTGTTCAAGGATGAGAGGAGAGGGAGACGCATGCAGATAAGCGCGACAGGGTATTTATGCTCGCCGAGGTTTTTAGTTGTACGTGACATATGAGAGCTCAACTACCCAGAACAGAATTCGCGGCTCGAAATTCGCTTTCTTTCCGCCCGAAAACCGCCGATCGAGAACTGGCCGGTTTGAGTCGCGCTCACCCTCTTTCCCTTGGTCACGGGCCGTTTTCTAAGGTTTCGACGCGACCACCGAATTTAATCAAAATCGTGAGTCATTGAAGGCACGCAGTCAATATTTAAAATAGAAAAAAAAAACATGAAACCCATTCTTTGTGGCTTCCAAAAAGCTGCAAATGCGTTGATTGAAAAAAAAATGTTGCACAGACAGCCGAAAGCATTCTGTCCGTTCACTGCACAATTCTCAACATGGCGTCGTTTCGCGTATCGTGGGACTAGCGGATGGCAGCGGATGACGGGCGTTGGACACCTACTTCAGAACTATCGTTCATGGTACCGGCGAATTCTGTCTTCCTTATTCGAAAGAGAAATTTTGAACCGATCAAAAGAACTATAATATACATCCCGTACGAAACGCCCGGCCAGCAAGCCGATTGCACGAAGACGTCGCCGAGTCCTCGTCCCCTCTCGTGGCTGAAGACATCGCTCGCTCAAACGTCAAGCACGAGGTGCGTACTTCGAGTTGAATACATACGCGTACGGTTTCTTTACGAGGTGCGAATGTGGCCTATGCATGGTGGTGCCCGACTTGAAACCGAGAGTGCATGTATTGAAGGGAAATCGGCAGAAAACTTCTGACATACAGTCTACCGGCTCCATTACTACGCATGAAAGAGCTCCCAGCAGGGATTCTGCTTCCGGTGCTCGCCCCGTACGGTCGCATAATCATGCTCTCCTCAGGAGCGGCGAAAACGGCCCCGGGCGGCCGCGGTTCTTTTGTTGTCGATGGCGCGTCATCGTCCGGCGAGTACAAGGTGGTCCTTCCACCTATGCCTACAGGATTTACGTGTTTGAACTCTGTGCTCCTGCACTGCGACCTTAAGGCTGCGGTCCCACGGCAGCCATCTTGAACAAGGCGTTAGTTCAACCAATAGATGGCGACACGCACCCGTGGGGTGGCCGAAACATTGGTTCACAGTGGGATGGCTTGAGCACCATCACGTTCCCCTCGTGGCCTTGCTCGCGCCGCTGGCAGCTGTGCTCAGCTGGCTCAAGTAGCGTGGCCCATCAAACGGATGTATGCGAGAATGTCAGGCTGGGTATAAATTGTTCTCTGATATAGGGACATGCGGTTCGGCGGTTGTAACGGGCTTTCGCAATAAATCTTACCAAGAAGGAATCGAATGTTGATTGACGTGTCAATATTTTATCAATGAAAATTTCCTCTGCAGGAATGCACGGTCAGTGGACTCAATCTTCCAAGACGCCAGTGGAAGCGGACGTCAAGTAAACTGCTTTGCGATTTACGGTACTTACCTCACCATTTTAATGACGACTAAGAAAAGGTAAGGAAATATTATGTTTCACGGGGTCCGGAAGATGTTGTAAAGGTTATCACATTATAGTTCCTAGAAAACAAACGCCGTTCCAATATTTTCGGAAGTACCGACACACATAATGGTGTAAGTACAGCTTAGGAGGTATGTGATGAAAACCATCAGAAGAAATAGGAAGACGTTTATTTGCAATGAAGACGCTATGAATGAACAGCTTTTAGCGACGGCAAGTTATAAGCGTTCGGGAATTTATAAGTTGACGTGATTGCTAACTATGGACATGCAGAGAATGAAGGCCAGTTTTGTCGGGAGATGGTGTTGCGGTGATGACCTGATATTGGACGACTCATGGCAGACGAACAAGCATGTTTCTTCTCAGCGAATGGTAAGTGTCCAGTGTCAAGCACACCACGTGGCTACCGACGTTGTCGACGTTTCGAACACTTACCGCTTTCGACAAAAGTCCTGGCACCTGGGCTAACTTTGTGGAAAGACTCGAAGTCTTCCTTGAGTCCAACTCCATCATGAACAGTAACTGAATACGATCCACTCTTCAGTCGGTGGGTGACGAAACGTATCCACATCTGCGGAGTCTTGGGCGATGCGTACTCTAAGTGGCTGAAAGTTTACACGATGCCTGCCACGACGTTCAAACACGTCATTGACGTTCTACGGTCTCTTTTACCTACTTTTGCCCTACCGAAAATACTTTTCTCTGATAACGCACCAAATCTTGCTTCAAATAAAATAAGCAAGTTTTTGAAGAAAACGAACCGGCATCAGGCATCACATTAGTGCACCATACCATCCTGCAACCAACGGGCAAGCAGAACAGATGGTGTGCGAAACGAAAAAAAGCCCTTTTGAAGTTTACGGAAGAAGCAGTTCAGTGAAGAATCGCCAGGTTCTTGTTCCGGCAGCACGCGACGGTCTCATCTTACACGGAAAAAAAACCCGCCGAAGCAATTTTCGGCGGAAGAAGAGCCACACCCCTCGATCTCATGATACTATGGTCTACGAACAAAGATCGAGAGATTCCCAGATCGGGAGTAATAGCAGTTTATTCGGTCGGACAACTCGTCTACGTGAGGAATTTCAGCGGAAGTCGGGCCTTCCATGTAAAACTTGAGTAGAAAAGGCTCTATGTTGGTTGACCAGGAGGTGTCATCTCTTTGAATATGTTGGATATCAATGCCTTCAAGTGAAAATATAACTAAATCACAAAACTCTCTCTGTGTATTGTGCAACTGCCCTTGTATTTGATAGTAGAAACTATGGTGGTGATTTGGACCTTTCGCACCAGGCTCCTTTTTCTTATTTTTCGCCTCATACTCCATGCTTTGCGGTTTAAGTGAGGTAAGGCAAAGCGAAAGCCTCCTGCTCCATTCGTTGCTGACTAACGCGCCCGATATTGCAACCACAACGACATATTAGTTCCAAAGCGAGCGGCGCTCACTCACTGGGGCACCGCCATGTTTCCCCGCATCCCTACCGAGCCAGTCACGTGATCTCAAAATCCCTCTCCTAGGTACTGCGGCTAACTTTAGCCGCGGTTAGTGCTTCGAGCAAACGGGCCCAGGTTTGCGGTTGTACCGCACTGGCTAAATTGCTCACCCACAGATGAGACACCAGACGCCCAATAAGGCAGATTAACTTCGGGCTGTATAAACATACACACAACAATTTGCAATTAGACGCATAATAACAAAGAACACAGCGTGCCGCCTCTTTTCTTTGGATGCCTTTTTTTTTTTTTTTAACCAGCGCAAGTTCGTGCGTTTTCTCTTTTGAGACGGCTAGAACGGTCGCACATAAAACCCGCGTTTCTCCTATCCGCCCGCTTCCTCTTCTCATTATACGTAACTAAATAAGCTATAATAATGGTGTATTATTCATATTTACTTTCACTTTCAGTCAGGGAAAAGGAGTTTCGCGGGAACTAGAGTCAATAAATGAGCTTCGCTTAGAGTATCGGCACTCTCTTCCCCGAGAGTGTTGTGAACGCCGCCATTTTGGTGCTTGTGCAGAGCAGACGCAACTGCCGATCGTCATGATTCAAAAGTGCGACATCCTCAGCATTAGATTCGGTGTTAGGAAGCTCATGTAATGTTGCTTTGCTTTGTCGCAAACTGTTTAAAGTGGAGGACGGAAAAGCGTTTCTTGTGATTTCAGATAAAGCTTCAAATAACTGGCAACCAGTGTTGTGCCCGTTACCGAAAAAAAGTAACGAAATAGCGTTACTCGTTCGTTTGGTAAAAAGTAACGCGTTATCGAGCTACGTTACTCTTTTACAAACGTAATGATATACCGTTACCGTTACTTTTAAAAAATAACGAACGTTACTTTTACGTTACTTTTCTGTTCGAGTACATATGTTTGGCAGAGATGTATGATAAGCCTCTTTAACAAGCTTGGATAAAGATACAAATTTACAGAGTGGTTTCAAAGTGTTTTGATAAGCGAAGCTGCTTAATTTTCGGCGTTGCAGATTAGGCATTGAAACTGTAAATTAGCTGATTCTGTCTCCTTTAGTTGATACATTTTATTCAGACCTGCTGGCCATGGCGACGGACTTTCGTTATTCATGCCCATCTCACGCGCAGAATGAGTAGGAGATATGTTAGTCAATCGGCTTTTATAAACTACAGCATGCGAACGAGGACTGCTGGAACACAACCAGCCAACCAACACCCCTCATTTGTACGCCGGTTTTAGTAACTGTCCGGTTCATACTATTACCAGAGACTGATTTACTTCACAATCTGGAACAGGAGTCGAAAAAAAAAAAAGGTTTCGTGTTTGTAAGTCGTCTTTCCAGCTTTAAAACTTTTTTAAAATTTTTTTTTTATCATGACCTTAGGGAATTAAAGACTAATCAGTCGAAACATTCTTTTGTGTACAAAAGTGGGTCAGGAACTTTCAGGCAGCGAGGGGGAGAGCGAGGGTAAAAATATTCCACAAAGGATGTTTCTTTTTTTTTTGGAACTAGAGAAATGAGCAAATCGCTTCGCCACTATACTTCGTTTCACCTTAGGTCCGAGCGCGGCCAATGTTATGAGCCGAAGGGCCAATCAAACAGCGCAAAAAGTGCAACGTCATGGCGTGCTCTCTGCGCTTGATAGGACTAGCCGGTGGAGGAGTACGCACAGAGAGACGGTGAATACCGGCTAGTCCTATCAGCGGCAGAGTGCACGCCATGACGTTGTGCCTTTTTCTCTGTTTGATTCGCCCTTCGGCTCATAACATCGGCTACGCTCGGACCAAAGCTGAAACTAAGCATAGCTATCCACTGTTGAAACGAATGTCTCTCCACGACTCCCCCCCCCCCCCCCCCCCCCCCCCCCCCCCCCCCGCTGTCCACTTCTCCTGCACTAAGCAGGGGAGTGGAGGGAGGAAGGAGGCTGTAACGCAGTCGTTCGTTCAAGCCTTCTGGGTGGTGACACTATGAAAAAAAAAATGGAGGATGAACGGAATTAGCTGGTAGCCGAAGGTTTTTTTTCTCCTTCAAAAAGTGAGTTCTTTTTTTTTTTTTTTTTTTTTTTTTTTTACTGTGACGGATGCTGGTTTCGTGCAGCGAAAAGCTGGTGCAGGATTTCACCAGTTTTGGTCAAAAGTAACGAATAACGAGTAACGAAATTAGACAGCCGATACCGTAAAAAAGTAACGGAAATACTTTACTCGTTAGTCATTCAGAATACTAACGAGTACGTTACTGCGTTAGCGAAAAATGTAACGCGTTACCAGTAACGTCGTTACTAGTAACGCGTTACTTCCAACACTGCTGGCAACCATGATTTTAAGCCACAGTAAGGCCAAGTGTCGCTACTCTGAAGCGTATCTTATTTGATGACACTATTCATGCTCTTGTTCAAGAGGCTTGTAATACCTGGAGGGGCCATGACGTAAGCCCCGTGGATTCCACAAGCCACTACCTTTTGACGCCTGCCTCTTCTTCATTGTTCCCGCTTGTGCTAGTAAATTAGCTACAGTTCTGAGTAACGACACGCTTGGCCATATTGTGGCTTAAAATCATGGTTGCCAGTTATTCGGAGCTTTATCTAAAATCACAGAAAACGCTTTTCCATCCCTCACAAATGTTTAAACAACCCGCAACAGAGCATTGCAATATTGCATCAGCTTCCTAGCACCGCATCTAATGCTGAGGAAGTCGTACTTTTGGATCACGATGGTCGGCAGTTGCGTTTGCTCTAAGCAAGACCCAAAATGGCGGCGCCCAAAACAATTTTGGGGAACGGAGTGCCGATACTTTAAAGCTCATTTAGTGACTCTAGGCATAAAGTGAACTCGGCTGTATTCTTTTCCTCTTCGTCTTCATTGTTTATTGATTTCAATCATAGCGAATAATGAACACATTATATCACTCAACGCTTGTGTAATTATTTGTCTAAGATTTATTAGCCTGACCCAATACCTAAAACATTCAGTTATCGATAGTAAATCTTCCAATATATTTTTTAAATGTGGGGGTAAAAAGACACGGATATTGATGATGATACAGACGCCAACGCCACCCTCGGAAATTTTTTGAACATTAGAAATCAGCAGTTTGTCTGCCATCCGCCAGGTAGCGCAACGAAACACCCAAACAGTTTTAATTGTTTTTAAAATTAGCTAAGCTCCACACCTATTAAGAAACCAAAGCAAGATGATTGTGAAAATTTAATACATCGCAATGTATATATATACCAAACAATAAATATTATTAGATGCCAATAAATCTGTTTGATGTCCAAAAAAGATATGCGTCAAAACAGGTAAGTTTGAAACGCTCCTGGAGCGTTATAACTTTGAAAATGAAAAAAAGCCACCGTCCACTTCTTGGGCAACCATTGTAGCTCTAAATGTTATAAAAGATTTTATTATAGTTTAATTATTTCCTCAGCGGCATTTGAAGTACCATGACTCGAAGCACAGAAAAGTGCTACATTTGATATAAAATATCTAAAAAACAAAAAATATTACGCAACATTAAATTTTTTTTCTGCATATTACCAATTATAAGCACTACATTTGTAGCTAATTTCATTGCCCTAGCGCTTGTCATTAAAAACATATTTGTGCTGAAAATTGTCAATTTTAGGGCAATATTTAGAGGGATGAAAAAAACAAAGTAGTGCAAATACCAAAAAAGTGTATCGTTACATTCTGCTCCGACATCATCTTAACAAAACTGCGATATTAGAACCGCGTTATCTTTAATGGATCGTTCATAAAACATGAACTAGCGAAGCAAGTGAGGGTCCGCGCCATCATATTCGCAACGCTACAAATGCGCATGAACAGTAAAAACCAACACATACACAATATCAAATGAAAGAAGATTGCATTGCCTTTCGAATGACATCAATCCCACAAAACAGTATTTAAAGGGAGATGAGTAATGACCTGCCAAAAAGTACCTAAACTGCCACATTCAGTGGGACCGTGGCCTTAAGGGTCGCCCGTACCGGATTGAGGATTTCCGAGAGGAACTCAAACGTATTGCCGTCTTGAGGGACATTGTATAGCGCTCGGCGCTTTTCAGATGAACCATGTGTGGCTAGCGACGCTTCGGACTTCAGAGGCCAAGGAACGCCTGGTGAGCAGCAAGGAGCTCGTCGTGAAAAAACTACGCTCCGTCATCATCGACCCAAGCACAACCGAGGTACAGTGCTAATCACACTTGTCTATAACGCGCGAGCGTGCAGCTTTCTCCGGGGAGCGCTAGACTGGTGGCATTCGCGGAAAGTAAGCTAGTCACGTGGTGCAACATGGAACGGCCCGCTCGAGGGGTGTCCTGCCCACTCTATCAGCTTGATAAGCGATAAAGGTAAAGTGCTTTATGATATATTTTTGTTTGTTGATGACGACATCGTTGATACGCCTTAATGCTTCAGTTTGTTTATTGTTCGAGCAATGACGTTTGTAAAAAGCGTGCAAGCCGCCCTCCGCGTTCGCCGCCAGCTGATAGAGTGGGCAGGACACCCCTCCAGCGGGCCGTTCCATGTTGCGCCACGTAACAAGCTTACTTTCCGCGAATGCCACCAGTCTAGCGCTCCCCGGAGAAAGCCGCACGCTCGCGCGTTATAGACAAGTGTGATTAGCACTGTACGTGTGCGTTTGCACTGGATTCCTTTTCACGTTCAGGACGACGCCGTGCGTAGCCTTTTAGAACCGTACGGCAAGGTGATTGAAGTCGGCCGGGAGATTTGGCGAGTCGAGGGGTTCCAAGGAATAGAATCAACGACGCGTTTTGTTCGCATGACGCTGAAGAGTGGCCTCACCCCTGACGACATGCCTCACCAGCTGCGGCTTCACGGCGCGAACACCCTCATTGTCATACCAGGCAGAGTGCCCATATGCCTGCGATGCAAGCGTGCCGGGCATATCAGACGGGAGTGTCGTGTACCAAAGTGCTCACAGTGCTTTCGCTTCGGCCACGATAAAGATGAGTGTATGAAGACGTACGCTGGCGTCACCGAGGTACAGGCGCTGGACGAGCATGCGGCTTTCACGATGGACACTGAAGAGGCCGAGAGAGCCGCGCGTGGTTTGGGGTTCGACACCACACCGTCTACAGAGCAACAAGGGAAGCCTGCCGGAGATGACGGTTCCGGGGAGGGCGCCCTGGGGACAAAAAGAGACAAGTCAGCCCCTCACGTTCTGGAGCCTGCTTCCGGTCCCCGGGCCTCTGCCCCGACATCCCCTGAGGGCTCCAAGACCCCCACGGCCCGTCCTTCGACGACCGAAACGACCTCCAAGCGCCACGACGACATGGACGAAACCACCGACTCAACTAAGCGCGGCCTTGAGGATACGCCCCCGAAAGCCGACACGACGCTCAACCCTAACCCTTGTTTGGGGTTCGAGAAGAACAAGCGGGGCCGTTTCAAGGTGGTGCTGAACGCACCTCCGGACGACCGGCAACGCTGCGACTCCGAGTAAGGCGGCAACGCCTGGTTTCCAGAACTGGTGGAAGAACAACAAGACAAGCGCTGCATCATAGCCTTCATGATTTGTACGCTCAATTCGGCCATTTCGGTTGCAACACTAAACGTAAGAAGCAATACCAGGTGCAGCGCCTAATGCAGACACAGAGACCCGATTTCTTAGCGTTGCAGGAAACCAAGATGGCCGAGGAGGAGCAGGTTTTTAGCGCAGTACAGCCTTTTTTACACTCGTATGAGGTGTGTGTCACTCCCGCGGTAGGGGTCTCGGGCGGTTGTTTTTTATATTTAAAGAAGTCGTTGCCCTTGTCGGAGTTGGCGGTTACAACCGACACGGAGGGACGGTTTATTACCTGCGATTTTGTTTTTTCGACAGTCCCCTGCCGGCTTATCTGCATATACGCCCCCAGTACGGTGAGAGAGCGTGTTTCCCTTTTTTCTGGCTTAGGCCGATTTGTAGATTGTGATAGAACAGTCATGCCGTGTGGTGATTTTAACTGTGTTGTTCGAGCAATTGATAGAGCGCCTATCAGGCAACGCACCGATAGAGACATTACCGTTCTCAACAATCTGCTCGAAGACTTCGACTTGATAGACGCTGGAACTGTGCGGAATGAAACCTCCGAGATGCGTTTCACACATTTCCAGGCGTCATCGCATGCGCGGCTAGACAGAATTTACGTTTCGGCGACACTAGCAACTATTCTAACGAAGTATCGGGTGATGCCATTGGTTTTTTTTTTCGATCACTGCTTAGTGTCGACAACGGTTGGTGGAAGAGCACTGCCAAGGGCGCGCTTTGATTGGAAACTTTGGAAACTTAATACCAAGCTTCTTAGCGATAGTTCTTTCCTTGGGGGGGTAGATAACATTTTCAAATCGTGTGTTCAGGGACAGGAAGGGGACATTTTTGATATGTGGGAATCCGTCAAGCAGGAAGTTAAAATGCTCGCGATTGAAAGGTCGTCTGTTTTAGCGTTCGAGGCGCGCGGTGCCGAACGCACTTTAAACGCCCATTTTCAGGCGCTGTTGAGAGCGGAGTGTCAAATACCCGGAGTGGGTCTCGAGGACTCAGAAAGTGTAAAGGACCGACTTGACCGGCTGCATCTTGAGCGTTACCGTGGAGCCATTGCTCGTGCTCGTTCAGAGAGGTACCTGCTGGGAGAGCAGCCGACCAAGAGAGCGTTAGCAGACGAGAAATGATACGCGCTGCGCGGCGAAATAGGCGAAATTGAACAAAATGGCGTCAGCAGCACAGACCCGAGTACCATTAAGCAAGCGTTTGTTGCGCATTATAGAAAGCTTTTCGAGTCGCAAGTTCAGGGAGGAAGGACCCAGAGTGCGGGAACCTTCTTGACTACCTACCAGAGCTGGCGGAGGAGGAACGGGACAGTCTTTCGCAGGTAATCACTTTGGAAGAGGTTCAAAAAGCAATAGACGATTTGCCAAATTCCAAAACGCCGGGACCCGATGGGTTAAACGCCGAGGTCTATAAGAAATATAAGAGCGCAGTGTCCGGGATGTTACTGGACGTTTTTTTAACTGCGTATGAACGGAAAGCGCTTCCGCAGTCTTTCCTGAGAACATACACGGTCCTCATTCCTAAGAGCGACGATGCTGGTTTTGTCCAATTACTTTATGTAACGTTGACTACAAAATTTTTGCAAAAATTCTATCGCGGCGGTTTCAGAGAGTAGCCTGCCAGCTTATTGGAGGCCATCAAACAGGCGGTATTAGAGGCAGGTCAGTTACAACTAATGTACATGTAGCCCGTAGTGTTCTGGAAGCCTGCGACGGTGGCATGGGCCAGGTTGCCATGCTACAATTAGACCCAGACAAAGCTTTCGACCGTGTTAAGCACGATGTTCTTTTTGATGTTTTAAAACGTGTCAACGTGGGTGATGTCATTTTGGAAGGAGCCAAAATGGGGGCCTATCAGGGATGTATCACAAATCTCATCGTCAACAAAGAATTGACAGAACCTATCCATGTTCGGACGTCCGTAAGGCAGGGTTGTCCAATGTCGCCGTTATTTTTCAACATGTATTTGAAACTTTTTTTGTTTAAGCATCCTGAATAGCAAAGAATGTCGGGGCTTCCGTTTGGAAAATGAAGAGGTCAAAATTAATAGCTATGCGGATGATATTGCAGTTTTTTGTACCGACAAGCGAAGCATCAGTGCTGCGATTTCTTTAGCGAAAACATTTTGTGAAGCTACTGGTGCTGCTATAAATTGGAGCAAGTGCCGCGGGTTTTGGCATGGCGCGTGGGCCACAACGCCTTCAATGTTTGAGGGCGTGTGCTGGGACTGTGTGCCTTGCACGTACCTCGGCGTGCCACTCGACTGTTATCGAGTCAACAAAGCCCATTGGTCGGGTGTCGCAACCGACCTGGACAGGCGCGCTTCTCGCTGGAAGAGGCGTGACCTGTCTATTTTTGCCAGAGCGAGGGTTTGTAATGTCTTTCTTGTATCGAAGCTCTGGTATGTTTTGCAAGCGATACACTGTGCCCGCATGAATGTACAGAAGTTTCACCGTGTTTTTGCCACTTTTATCTGGAGATCAAATGTCGAGCCGATGAGGCGAGATAATCTTTTTCATTGAGTATGCGACGGAGGATTGGGGCTATCGCAATTGTTTGTGAGGCAGCTGGTGTCACGCTTTATGTTTCTGCGCGATCAAGAGCACCCTTTCATACGCGCGTTCATTCAGACGAAACTGTCACCTCATTTGCCGTCTTTTCTTGTATCGTCTTATGGCGGTGAACCAGCAACACTTGTTGGCTTTCAGAAGTAGGTTGTGGAATCGCTGCACTTTTTGTCTGCCCGTTTTTTTTTTGAGTACCTGTCTGAAGTAAACAGAAAGAGGCTTGCTCGCGATTTGTTGATAAGTATTTTCCCAACGCCGCTGTATCGGAGTGTCGTTTGTCAAGGCGGTGAAGATGTGTGGAAACGCGTTAAGGGCGTATGTGTATTCCACCCTCTGTAAAGACATTCTTTTTCAAACTGCACACCAATACTTTGCCCGTGAAAGCGTGGCTTAAAGAAAGAGGCCTAGATGTGCCATGGTCGACTGACTGTCTTTTATGCAAACAACCAGAAACCATCGAACATGTGTTAATTGTTTGCTGGGACGCAGTTTTTTTTTTTTTTTTTTTTGGACGTGCTTCAGCGCACTTTGAAAAAGCAATTGAGCATTTCCCCTTCAGGCATCCGTTTCTTGAACGTGACTAACGACGGCTGTGTCCCATACGATATGTTTTTTTCTGTTGGGACTCTGTAGCATATGGCGATCGCGCATGGCAGTGAGGCATGCCGACGTCAATGCGAAAGAAGTGCGCTTTTATTTCTTCAGCCTAATTGAGCAGGTGGAAAGTGTTTTTGCCACCCGCGAGTTCAAGCCAGAGTGGCTCGGCATCTGTAAAGCGCTTCGTGAAATGCGCGCTTTTTAATATGACCTGTAAAAGTCTTCCAGTGCATTTTTAATGTTATGTGACTTGTGATACTCACCTTTGCAATAAAGAAAAAAAAAAAGAGCTCCCAGTAGCTCAGTGGTAAGACGCCTGCTTGACACGCCGCGGGCACGGGTTTGTTCCCTGGTGTGGTGTACCGTTTTTTTCTTTTTTTTTTTTGCCAAGCATTTTGCGATGTTTACATTTCTTTTTTAACAATTATCACTGAAAGAAACAATTGTTGTGCACGATACGTCACTGAACGAAAGGGTATAGGATTTCATTTTTGACACCTGCGAACTCAATGTACTCATTTTCCGCAAAAAGCAGGGAGCATATCAATCGGGTAGCGTCCGCTTTCCAAGCTTCGCGTAACTGTTCTACAGGAATTGCAGCCAGCCATTGATCCCGACCCGTTGATCTTTCGAAAACGTGTGCACTCTGTCACACAAAGCCACTTTCAGATGCAGGACATGTGAGGCAGCTCTTCACGCAACATCTTGGCAAACAAGCGGGCGACACCATCTACACCGTAGAGCAACGTGCACGAACGCACGCACTGCGAACGTGGCAGGAGCCTCGCACCATGAGCGGCACACAAGCGACACAGAGCTCCGATGGAATACGCCGGCTGGAACCCAGGCTCGTCTCATCCGACATAGACATTATCTCTGACTGGCCCGTTTGTAAATATATATCTGTAAATTATGTAAATAACAAGTGTGTCAGCAAAGAATGCCTCTCGGTATGTTGACCCCAGGAGTATTGTTTTCCGAACCGATCACGAAAGTTCACGACGGGCACTCACTACTAATTGCCAACACCTAAATGTACAAAAGAACTCATCTTGAAGTACAGAACAGCGAGCGGAACAAACATAACTGCAAAGGAACCGCACGGCGAACGAACGCATTTCGTCTGCTACGTGCGAAAAAAAAAAAAAAAAAAAAAAAAACCCGCATAGTTGGGTGTAGTCAAGTGACTTCCGCCAGTCACTCTATCCTCTCCACTTCCCCGTGCAGTGCGAGAGTTTCGGTTTCTGTTTCGACCAGTTGCGTTTTTTGGCTTTATTAAAAAAATACGTGACTCCGCAGCAAAATATCAATTAGGTAGTATTCCGACACCATAATAAATCGCCTGACAAAAAAGTTTTAAAAATATTTGGGGGGGTGTCAGTGTCCCTTTAAGGTGCTCATGGCTCGCCAGAAAAGCTGTTCTGGTCTCGGTGGCGAGCCGTAAAAACCGGCGTTACGCGAATAACCCGATAGCGTTCAGGAGCTTGCGTCGTGCCGGCCTCGGTGCCGTGCCAGAAAAGGTGCCGTGACGTGAAAATCCTGACTGGTCGATAGGGTCAAGACCCCACAGCCACATGACCTAACCTAGGTCATGACTGTGGTTGACGGAGGAGCTTGGGTTAGGCTCGTCCGTCAGTTCCATGCGTCGCGGAGGGGCGGAAACTTTCCGTCCGTCGCCGAGTCCGTTCAATGGCGCTGCGACACTGCCGTTATCGTTCGTCCGTGGAGGATGGCGTACCCGCCGCGGCGCCGCCACTAGTCCGCCTGAGAGAACACGTGTGCGATGGATGCGGTGCCGTCTACCCGTGCGGGGCGCTCTTCTGAGTCGTCGTCTTGTAGGATGCCGCCACTACGTCCGCTCCTGCTCGGCGACGGGGTCGGCCACGCAAGATTGAGGCAGAAAGGGCGGAGACGAAGGCTAGGTGTGCAGAGGCGATGCGCCACAAGCGGGTCGAGGGTTCGATAACCCTATCGCGTTCCACACTTAAAGGCGTCCGCCGACTTCTACGTCTCGAGTTAGGTTCGAGAGGTAGAGATGTTATGGCGAGATCGAACGCGGTGGAAGTTAATAAAACCCTCCAACATTAGGCGTACCAACTGGATACTGCCAAAATGGGCTTTCGTATAGATGAGTAACGATTGAAAACACGTGTTTTGAAGTTATCGTTCGCAGACGATGAGAAAGGCACTCCGCTGACGCTCAGTCTTCGTCGCGCCGTAATTGGCGGATCGTCGAGGCTCTCATCTCTTCGCGCGACGCGGCCATTCGGAACACCCGACTTCTCTCTCCTCGCGCCATAACGGGATAGAAGAAGGATTTTTTTCCCATCTCCGGCTACGACGACAGACAACAACCAACGCCAACACCAAAATTCCGTGCAAAATGTCAGCGCTAAAAAAAAAAAAAAAAAAAAAAAAAAAAAAGCCCACTGATTAGCGCTTTTGACGCTGCTTCATTGGTCTCATTAGCTCGCAGCGTTGACTGCGTCTGAACTTAAGTTGAAACTAAGTGCAGACGTCACAGGTTTAAAGAAAGCTTCTGGCACCAAATAAATTGTCACCTAGACTTCAAACTCCGGTTGACTCCTAGTCGGACCGCAGCTGACGTTACAGTCAGATGGATTCAATCAATTAGTGCCAGAAAATGCATCGTCACGGCGGTGATGACCATTGTCAAGTGCTAAACCGACCGCCTAGAGAAAAAGTGCAGCGTAGTGGTGGTTCATTCACTGTGAGTGATGAGTTGAGTCGGTAAGAGCAAACCCACAAAGACAACGAGAGCCGTGACAAAGCACGTTTGGCGCTGTTTGGTTGTCTCTATTTGATCATAGAGCGTCGGCTGCAGTCGGACTTTTAAAGCGAAACCGAGAATAGAAAGTCATTCACAGTCAGCAGTAAACAGTGTGGTTGTTTCGACGTCGCGGCCGGAAGATAACGATGGCTCGAGGTGGCGACGGGCATCATTCCCATCCCAGTTCCCAGGCTTTGCACAACGCAGGAAGGAATCGGATCTGTCTGCGGGAAACTACGATAACGCGAGAGACCCGCAGTAACACCCATGGTATATCGTCGCCGGTCGTGAAACGAGTCCCTCGGTACGTATGCATGTATTTAGTTTTCGAAGCGTTTTATTCCTCACGCCTTGAAAATTGCAGGAAGCCAGATATAAATAACCTTGTTGCAATACATACTTCGGATCGCTAGTTCAGTTTTCGTCCTCAAGAACAATGGCAATGGCAATAGTGCCGTCACATTAGCTAAACGTTGGTCAACTGTGTCCTTAAATATGAAAAATAATCGTTTCCCTTGACTCGCTCTAGTTCCGACTGCAACAGCTATTGACTAACGTTATAAAAATTAGAAAGAACATGCAGGCGAGCCAGTAAACTTTCAAACGTCTTGAAATCACGAGACCGAGGAACAAAGTGTGGGACACACACACGCACAGGTATCAAAAGTTTAGAAACGCGTTTGTTTGTTACCTTACTTGTTGTTCTTTGGTCTAGGGCTTTCAAAACGTTTGAAGTAACATTCTTGCTTGCATGTATCGTCCACGGCTTGAATTCGGACACCAGGGCCGGTTCGCTCATCTTGCGGCTGCTGCCGCGGCCAAGAGGGATTTTTACGTCACGTGACCAGCTCCATGGGGACAAGGAAGTACCTAGCGCCCCTGCCTAATGGCGGAGAGATCCGCATCGCTTCAAGCACAAAAGCCTAATGTCGCTCGCAGGAACTGATTGCAGGGACTCTCAACTGGGGTCCAATTGACCTCCCCGTTGTACTGTAGGAGCGGCAGGTAAAGTTACGGCCAGGGAGGGTAAATAGGAGCCAAAATAAAGAAAAAACCACACGAGATAAAAGCGGTAGCAGCATATTTATCTACCGGCGCCGCCGCCTCGCGCGTTCTGCTATGGTCATTGAAGGCTATCGACCAATTAGTTTATGCAACGTAGATTACAAATTTTTTGCTAAAATTTTGACAAAACGATTACAGTGTGTCACGTCATCTGTTGTTAGAGACCACCAAACCTGTGGGATTAGGGGGAGACGTATACAAACTAACATCCACGTTGCGCGTTCAGTGATAGAAAGCTGCGTTCTTCATGCCGGTTTGGTAGCCATGGTTCAAGTAGACTTGGCTAAAGCATTTGATCGCGTGTCCCATGCTTTCCTGTTTGCTATTTTACGTCATGTAAACCCAGGACCAACACTTTTAAAGGGTGTTAAGTTATGTTACCGTAACTGTGCCACCAGGCTCAAAGTTAACGGTTCACTTTCAAACCGAATTAGTCTGGAATCGTCCGTCAAACAAGGATGTCCGCTATCACCGCTTTTATTTTCGCTTTATTTAGAACCCCTCTGTTTAAGTGTACTTAACAGCCCTATCGTGGAAGGTTTCCGTCTCTACTCTTCTGAAGTTAAAGTATTGACATATGCAGACGATATAGCTTTCTTTTGTGCCGATAAACGCGGCGTCGACAATGTCCTTACAATAACAGAAAACTTCTGTGACGCAACCGGCGCACTCGTTAATAAGGAGAAAAGCGTAGGTTTCTGGTGCGGGCAATGGGCTACAACACCTTCAGAGTATGCTGAAATATCGTGGAGCTGCATTGCCCCTCAGTACTTAGGAGTTCCTCTTAACAGTATCCATAACAATGGTCATTACTGGACTGAACGGGTGTCAAAAATCAAATGTCAAGCTGACAAGATGAAATCCAACCAGTGGTCAGTTTTCGGGCGAGCTAAGGTCTGTAATATGTTTCTCGCCGCCAAACTTTGGTATATACTTCAAGTGATTTGCTGTACCAGAAGCCACATTCAAAAATTTCAGTGTTTGCTACTTTTATATGGAGTTCCAATTGGGAACCTACAAGACGTGATAACCTCTTTCGCCCCATCGATGTCGGCGGTCTCGGACTCATACACATCTTTCTAAAACAAGTAATATCTCGATTTTTATTCTTCAAAACTGCATCTCATCATTTCCTTCGCACTTACACACGGACCTCGCGAGTGCATTACCTTATTTGGTGGTTACGACGATACCCGCAAGCACATCACGTCCTGTGGTGTACCTCAAAGAAGTAGTGAGCGCGATTGAGTTTCTAACAGCTCGTTTTTCTTTGGAGCATTTATTTACGGTTTCCTGAACGTTCCCTGAACCTTTGTACCGAAGCATATATAGTGAAGGCCCTGGAAAAGATGTCCTCAGACGTGTCCGAAAACTACATGTCTCGCCTACAGCAAAGTCATTCTTCTTTAAGCTCCATACTTCTACGTTACCTGTAAAACCCTGGCTTCGCGAACGTGGAATTTTTGTGCCGTGTTCAATCAATTGCCGCCTTTGTAACCAACCGGAAACTATAGAGCATTGTTTTATTTTCTGCACTGATGCTTACCTTTTCTGGGATGTCCTACAAAGGACACTGAAAAAAGACTTGAATATCAATGCTTACACAATCGTTTTTTGCCTTTAAAATTGAATGATAGTTTTCCTTACGATCTGTTTACATTAATGGGGTTGCATAGCCTCTGGAAAACAAGAATGATTGACAGGAATGCGGACCCTCCCCGATCTACCAAATCAAATTTTATTGAAACCGTAACGCATGTACGAAATGTATTTAACTACCTTGACGAGCGGCCAGATTGGTATGTTCTTTTTGATCGATGCATTAATCTACCTGACTTTTAGCAGGTGCATTTTGAATTTATTTAATATTCCTTTCTGTTCCTTCTGTCTATTCACGGCAATGAGCCGATGAGAGTATAAGATAGAGAATTATATGTAATGGAAATTGGGATATGATAGCCTTACCATGTTTTTGTCTTGCTGTTGTCTAATATTTCCATGTAATAAATAAAAAAAAAAGTTCTGCTATGGTCGAGAGGTTAAACCGCCGGTACTTGTCGTCGCGGCGTGAAAGTTCCGGGTTCAAATCGCACTAGGGACTTCTTTTTTTTTTTTGTATTTTGCGCGTGTCTTACTTTTTAGCCGTGATCCTTTTTAGGAAATCATCCACTTGCACTACTGCGCCTTACACGGTTTTTACTGTTAGTCCCACCTGTTCAATCGAAACACCGGGAAGAAAAAAAAAAGGATCAACGCAAGTTAACGCGCTAATACAATCATTTCATAATGTTCATTAAAAGGAAACCAAGATAACAGCATCGCTATGGCTTTCACACTAACGGAGCCGAAACACGCATCCTTTCCCCAGCAACTAGTTTTATGTATTTTTAAATATACAACGCTCTTGCTACGATTCCTTTCAATAACAAGAGACGTCTATTTAGGGCTAATAAAAACTGCAGTTGTGACAATAAAAAAAAAAAACACGCAAAAAGAAAAAAAAAAAAGACTAGCAACTGTGGCTACATTGATTGAGCGAAATCCTACAGGCAAGGCAGCTAGTCAAACGTCTGAGAAAGTGGTAAAACCTAAATAAAAGCGATCATACTTTTACTTGCATGGAATGTGATAAAAAGTATATTTATACTCTTTACATTTTGTTGTGGCAATCGTTTTGTAATATTACCACATTACTTGTTGAATTTTAGTTAGATTAGCGGACGATCACGACCGAATGCAAAAATGAATCAGGTGTCGACATAGCAAACCCTCGCTCTAATGCAAACACCTAAAATGACTTTGGAACAACAAATGGAATTCATTATATTAATTACATTTATGATCCAAAGTCATTTTAGGTCCCTCACTCTAATGCAAACTCCTAAAACGACTTTGGATCAACAAATCGAATGAAATGATTGTATTAGCGCGTTAATTTGCGTTCATCTTTTATTTTTTTTTCTTCCCGATGTTTCGATTGAACAGGTGGGACTAACAGAAAAAAACCGTGTAAGGCGCAGTAGTGCAAGTGGATGATTTCCTAAAAAGGATCACGGCTAAAAAGTAAGACGCTCACAAAATACTAAAAAAAAAGGAAAAAAAAGAAGTCCCTAGCGCGTATTGAACCCGGAACTTTCACGCCGCGACGACAAGTACCGGCGCTTAAACCTCTCGACCATAGCAGCAAGAGCAAGGATCCTGCGCCGGCGGAGGTAGATAAATATACTGCCACCGCTTTTATCTCCTGTGGTTTCTTCTTTATTTTGGCTCCTATCTACCCTCCCTGGCCGTAACTTTACATGCCGCTCCTACAGTATAAAGGGGCGGTCAATTAGATTTCCAGATGAAACTCCCTGCAATCAGTTTCTGCGAGCGAAATTAGGCTTTTGTGCTTGAAGCGATGCGGATCACTCCGCCATAAGGCAGGGACGCTAGGTACTTCCTTGTCCCCATGGAGCTGGTCACGTGACGTAAAAATCCCTCCTGGCCGCAGCCGCGACCGCAGCCGCAAGATGAGCAAACCGGACCAGGAAAATATCTTGTCGCACTGCGAGGCGAACACACGAGCACTACGCGGTGTTATTTCTTCGCTTCACGCCATGTGCATGATATTTTGCTGACGCTCACTATTGACATTGACCGAAGAAATAAACGCAAAATCACTCGTTGACACATCTTCACAGAGAAGGAGGAGGACATTGCTGTCTTTGTTTTTCTAGCGTAGGTGTGGCTTTGGCTTTTGGTGTTCCATGTTTGCAGATAAACTTTTTAGCGTCAACTCTACCCCCTTCGTGGTGATCAACTGGGCTTATATCAAGCTCCTCAGAAACTGCAATTATGCAAAGTGCTTTTGTTTCTGCTTTTGCTTTTTGCATCTTTAGATTGCGTTAAGAAAAGCCTATAACGCTAGACTAATGCGGACTGTGCAGGTGAATTAAACGGCCAGGGGGACATGGTATAAAAGGCTAATTGCCACGGTAAGTCTGGTAATTAACTGCTGTTTTATGATTACCTTTTGGATTAGTCAACAAAACATATATGGTTTCAAATATAAATTTGCTGTGTGTCACTAAAATCACTAAGTTGTTAAATTTAAGAGGATTTATAGCGCGTGGTATGTAAGCTGCAACGGAAACAGTAGCACAAGGGCCCGATGACCCGAGCGGCAAAATCGCGACATGCGGTGCTATTGTTCGCGAGCGCGCCCATAGCGAGGGTGCCAGTCACGTTCAATGTCCCAACAAGGGGGTGGCCGGCAGAAAATTGAGGGGCAAGATAGCTTTCGAAATGGGGGGTGGGGGGGGGGGGGCTTTAGGATGGGCTGCTTTCTGCCGGCCACCCCGCGTTGAGACGAGGAACGTGACAGGCACTCTCGCTAACGGCGAGCTCGGGTACAATAGAGCCGCGTATGGCGATCTTGCCACTCCGGTCATCGGTCACTTGTGCTAATCTTTTTTCGTTGCAGCTGTGCGCCAGTACGGTAAAGTCACCACTTGTGCTACAGTCGCAAGGCTGGCTGGGCAAAACAAAAAACTCACCATCCGCGATAATTACCCGATTTATCATAATGATTCGCCCCTCCTTGTGTGTTCATCTTATCGTATAACTCACCCGCACATGCCGCATTAATGATACTTCTATTGTTTTTTGTTTTGTTTTTTTAAACAAATAGTTAAAGCTCCTAAACCAGTACCCTGTGTATTTGCTGTTTCTGCATAGGGACATTCATTAAATCTTTCTTAGGTTTTGAAACATTTTTAGATTACTGGGCTCTTGTCATTCTTGTGCCCTGATCATCATAATTCCTTTTGCATTGCACGATTTCTTGCATAAAGTTTTATTTCTTTCAACGAGTTGGGGCATACGGCGTATTTTTTGTAGCAATGATCAGGGCAGAGTATTGCCAATTTTTCCCTTTATGAAAGTTGTGCAGAGTGGTCACCAAACGTATCTATAACACGCGAACGGTTCCTTATCTTATAGACCCTTTCAGGCAACGTTTCATGGGCGCCGCCATCTTGGCGTCACGTGACCCTGCCGCCATAGCCGCCCTTCAGTTTCTCGCCATTCCTCCGCGTTGTGTGCTGCACCGGCCGCTACCGGAGCTTTGTTTTCGCGTTCTTTTACGTTCCGCGTTGAAATCGTGTGGTTTCTTTAGGGTCTTTTCGATATTTCGGGCTTTCATTTAATCATTTGATATCTATATTTCAACATAGCTCTTGTATTTCCTTATTTATGCAATGGAATCGGACAGCGAATGGATCGACGATACAAGATTATGGCTTCAGAGACCATGTAAGTTCGTTCCAATCTAACGTTTTTCTCGCTAATAAAGGGAAGTCAACACCATTGCGACATATTCAAATTTCAACTGACGCAGTAAGGCTATCCAGTCGTGCTACTCGCTGCATATGCGCGCTCGTTTCCGTAAAGCCAACCCGCATGTAAGCGACTTAGCGTGCGACGAGACGAGCGACGGCGACAACGACGAGAGTCAGCGACGAAGATTTCTCACTGTCGCCTGTTGCATCGCTCGGTTTTTTTGGGTTTCTAGAAAACGTCGCTCGCCGTCTATGTCGCTTGCTCCCGTCGCTTCCGTGCGGTTTGCCTTGTCGCGCGACTGACCGAGCGACAGCGAAGCGGGTCACCGTCGCTTGTCTCGTTGCTCGCCAAATCGCTTGCATACGTTTTATACTTAATATCGAGGCGCTAATGGTTCAATGATGTGTGCATGGAAATTAATTGAGTATAAACCGCATGTAAGCGATTTGGCGAGCGACCAGATAAGCGACGGCGACCCGCTTCGCTGTCGCTCATTCAGTCGCGCGACGAGGCAAACCGCATGGAAGCGACGAAATAAGCGACCAAGAAGGTGAGCGACGTTTTCCAGAAATCCCAAAATCGAGCGATGCGACGGGCGACAGTGAGAAATAGCCGTCGCTCGTCTCGTCGCACGCTAAATCGCTTACATGAGGGTCGGCTTTAGGGAAACGAGCGCGCACATGCAGCGAGAAGCACGACTGTGACGTTGCAATTTACATATTTCGCAATAGTGTTGACTGCCCTTTATTAGCGACAAAAACGTAAGAATGGGATGAACTTACATGGTCATTGAAGCCTCATAATCTTGTATCGTCGACCCATTCGCTGTCCGATTCCATTCCATAAATAAGAAAATACAAGAGCTATGTCGAAATATAAATATCAAATGATTACATGAAAGTTCTAAATAGCGAAAAGACCCAAAGAAAGCGCAAGATTTCAACGCGGAACGTAAAAGAACACGAAAACGGAGCTCCGGTAGTGGCCCGTGCAGCACACAACGCGTAGCAACAGCGAGAAACTGGAGGTCGGCTATGGCGGCCCGGAAAGCGCGCGAAGGGCGCGCCGACTGGTGGCAGCACGAGTAACTGACTCGCTAAAAGCGTCTATAGAAGTGCTATACTGGCGGCAGCCGAAAAATTTCTTTATGTCGGTGCGCTCAACGGTCATATTATCTACCTAATATATTTAACAACCTACATGACCGGTTTGTTTTTTATTAAGTCAAAACGAAAGCATAAGAATCAGCTACAAAACTTAGAACAGCAAGTCTTACTTTTTTATGCAATTTCTCTTGTTTTTGTTCCTATAATCGGAAAACACTGTATATACATTATTTTAAATCTACAGCGTCACACTGTGAATGTAATTTTTTTGTGCCTGTAATTTTCTTTGTTCTTTCGCAGTTTTCGCTTCGAGGATCGCTGGTTTCCGACCCGCAAGTGTAGCTCAGCGCTATCAATTGCACATATAGGGGAGCGGTTAGCCGTGCAAAAGATGTTTCTTCACGAGGGCTCCCGCGAGTGAGGTCCCTCAACTCGGCTGTTTGTATTTGTCTGGGGTAGGAAGTGAAAATCATAAGTTCGAAACTGCATGCGAATAATAATGTTGGGACCGGTCATAACGTGTAATTAATTATCTCTTAACTGTTGTTTTTCCGCATATTTCCAATACATGTAAATAAAAAAATAGAAAGCGTTTTTGTGACGGTAGCTATGATGAATTATGGTGTTGCTGGTTTTGGGAAAAATACCGAATAACTTTATTTGATGATTACAATACGCAAGAATTTAAGGGGTTCGTGCCACTGGTTTTCTTGTGGCTCCTGACATAATTCTTTTTAATTATAGTTATGTTTAATTTATTTACTTCATTCTTTGTCGCCCAAATCAATTGCGCCGTATTTCAACATGGAAGCCGAAACACGAAAACGATTTACATAAACGATAAAAACTTGCAATTTTGTGGTTCACACATCTTGAATGTAGTATCAACATTACCCGATAACTCGTCTTCTTGAAACAACTCGAATTTCGCTTCTATTCCGCAGGTTCCACGCAACCGCCGAATGCGAACTTGGGACCAGTTGTTACGCTCCCCTGTAGAAGATGAGGTGCCTCTGCATGTCCGGATTCTCCGATGCTCTGGACTGGAGGCCCCTCTTCTTCCGAGAGTCCTTCGGCGCACACAGCGCATGCGCCCTCTGTGGCCTGCTGTCGAAGAAAGCGGTCAGACTGCCCTGTGCCCACACGCTCTGCTTGGAATGTCACGAGGAGTCCGAGAGGCAAGGGGGGTCTTGCCCACTCGATGACGAGTCCTTCAACGACGATGACATTGTTCGACTCGATATTTCGGGTGACTACATGGAAAAGAGCATGGTAAGAACCTTTTAAGATTACGTTTGAGGAAATATCAACATAGTGGTGTGACGTTATAATTCCTTGAATACCCGACTGTACTTCAGATTAAAAGCCTTCTTGTCCTTTTCCCGACTCACAAGACTCAGGCAGAGCGGAAGTCTGTTCGAACATCCGGTGTGCCCGGTGGTGCTCGAGAAGCTTACAACTCGCCCCTTACGCTGAGTGAGCTAGAACGGGTGCTGCATGAAGTTAAACCTACGGCTGCCGGACCAGATGGAATTCATTATTACATGCTTACACATCTCCACTCCTCTCCACTTGACATAGTCCTGTATTTGCTTAATTGCATTTGGCACGAGAGCACATTTCCATCCTCATGGAGAGTGGCCACTGTTATCCCTTTGCTAAAGCCTGGAAAAGATGCATCATGCGCGACCAGTTATCGCCCAATAGCGCTAACAAGCTGTCTTAGTAAGACTCTGGAGAGAATGCTGAACAAACGACTCATGTATTTTTTGGAAAAAGAAAATATCCTTGACAAATACCAGTGTGGGTTTCGTGTGTCACGGTCTACAATGGATCATTTAGTTCGTCTGGAGACTACTATTCGTGAGGCTTTTGTAAATAAGCAGCACTGCCTGTCGGTTTTCTTCGACTTGGAAAAGGCGTACGACACGGCATGGCGTCATGGCATCCTGCAAGACCTGTATAGTTTTGGCATTCGTGGTAGAATGCTAGCATTCGTCAAGAGCTATCTGGGAATGCGTACCTTCCGTGTTAAATTGGGCACTACTTACTCTAGAGAGTTCCGCCAGGAAAATGGCGTTCTTCAGGGAGGCGTTTTGAGTGTGACCCTTTTTATAGTTAAAATGAACTCAATAGCTCGGGCCATTCCACCATCTGTACAGTATTCACTCTATGTTGACGACCTTCAGATATCCCTCTCATCCTGCAACCTTGCTTTGTGCGAACTAAGGGTCCAACTAGCAATTAACAATTTGCTCAAGTGGGCAGACCAGAACGGCTTCAGCTTTTCACCTGAAAAAACAGTGTCTGTTTGTTTTTCTCGCCTACGGGGAACTTCAGTGAAGCCCTCGTTGACCATGCGATCCGCTTCAATTCCAACGAAACCTGAACATAAATTCCTAGGGCTTATTTTTGACAGCAAATTGACTTTTCTTTCGCATATCAGATATCTCAAAGTAAAATGCCAAAAAGCACTAAGGATCCTTAAGGTGCTTTCCCACACCTCCTGGGGCTCTGATCGTCTCTGCCTCCTCCGAATTTACAGATCGGTGATTCGCTCGCGCCTTGATTATGGTAGTAGTGTGTATGGATCGGCAAGGCCTTCAGCCATATACGAATGCTTGACCCTATTCATCACCAGGGACTGCGCCTGTCTACAGGTGCATTTCGCACGTCGCCTATCCCCAGCCTTTTCGCAGAGTCAAATGAATGGTCTCTGGAGAAGCGAAGGTTTGCTTTAGGGTTTATGTATTCGCTTAGAATTCGTTCGGTTCCCTTGCACCCTTCCCGAGAAGCTGTTGAAGAAATGAGATATAAACGTACTTTTGACATCAAGCCCACTCTAATACCACCTTTTAGTATGAGAAATGCACCCAAAGCAGATTCAATTGGACTGAGTAGTACAATGCCCGTCACTCCTGTTCCACAAACTGTTGCTCCGTGGGACCACTGCCTCATTTCCTGTGACCTTTCACTAACAAAAATTAAAAAGAAAGAAACTCCACCAGAATACATAAAAGAGGAATTTTTTGAGCTTCAGAGTAGATATTCTGGACACAACTCATACTACACGGATGGTACTAAGACAGAATCGTTTGTTGGATGTGCTATGGTCGGCCCCTCTGTTCGCTGTGTAAAACGGATTGCGTGTACAGCCACTATTTTAACAGCAGAGTTATGTGGTCTCCGTCTTGCAGATGATCATATTGTAAAAACAAAGAGCAGGCAGTCAGTCGTGTACACTGATTCACTGAGTTCTCTGCGCTCACTCTTATCATTAAAGACTTCGAAAAACCAATAATCATGGACTTACGGAATAAAATTATCGATGCTTCAAAAAGGAATATTAAAATAATTTTATGTTGGGTTCCTAGCTATGTTGGTATACCCGGAAATGAAGAAGCGGACCTTGCTGCCAGTTCTGCTGGTGAGCAAGAAGTGGACCTGCATGACATTCCATACAAAGACTATAGCACACTTTTAAAGCATTGTATTAGAAGGAAGTGGCAACAAGAATGGGATGAAGAAGTTAATAACAAGCTCCATTCTGTAAAACCATTAATCAGTGAGTGGGAGAGTGCTCGACACCGTGAACGTTTCTATGAGGTTGTCTTGTGTCGACTGAGGATAGGTCATACACACCTTACTCATGGCCACCTCCTGCGCAGGGAAGAGGCCCCAGAGTGTGAGAACTGTTTTAGTCCTCTAACAGTTTTACAAATTTTACTTGAATGCCCAGCGTATGACCAATAACGTCGAAAACATTTTTCTCAATTATATAACGAGCATACGCCTTTACACCTTAGTATTCTACTTGGCAACGACCCACTTGTACCACACAGTTGTGTTTTTAACTTTTTGAGAGCTATCGGTCTTTTACACCGGCTATAATTTTATATTCAACTTCATCTCCATCACTATTTACAAGTCATATACATAGTTTTAATCCACCACAGCTACTAAAGCTCTTTCTCCTCTGAAACCTTCTCTGCAATAGTCTGTATCTGGCGCATCATAGCCTAAGATGCTTTTGCGCCATAAAACCCTAATCAATCAATCAATCAATCCTTTTCCCGACTCATAGTCGTACGTCAGTGATTAGAGCGTTATAGCTATGCGCAGAGCAAGTCGTCTGCTTCTTGCGCAGGGGTTTGTGGTGACGTAAGAACGACAACGAGCTCAGATTGGCTTTGACTGAAAAGATAGTGGGAAGACCTCAATGCTAGATGCCTTCAGATCTACTCACTGTTTTCTTCAATCAGCCAATAAGAGCTCGGCCTTATGACGTTATGGCAACCCCTGTCCTAAAAGGAGACAAACTTGCGCTTCGCATATTGATGGATGAATGCTAACGGCTGTACATATTATATCAGGCGGTAGTTTGCGCCACCTAGCCTAGAAGTTAGGAACGAAAAGTAATTTGTTTCCTTCGCCTATAGCTTACCCTCTGCTGCTTCGTAACTACCACCAGGCGGTGTGGGATATCAACAAGAGGACCTTTGGGGCATCGGGAAAAAAAAAAGCTAAAAACACTATCTCCCCCCCCCCCCTCCCCCCTCTTTCCCCCGTCGAGGGTGTCGGCAATTTTTCTCTGGTCATACCTAGTCGGCGTTACGCCGGCACGGGGACCATCGGGAGACAAGGTGGAGAATTCCGACAGGAGCCACGCGAGAGGGAGTCCCAATCCTCCTCTGTTGCTGTTCCCAGCTATTTCAGTTAGTTGTACGTAATTCAGTTCTCTCTATGTGTCCCTGCACTCTTTATTTTGTGTATTCTAATGCGCCCCCAGTCCCCGTCTGCCGCAGCTCATCTGCCAGGTCTCTAAGCTCGACTGGACCTCAGATTTCACGCATAATAGCGCATTGCCAAAAGACAACCCCAGCATTATGACTCCTTTTCATATTCCCCTGACAACTTCATATCTATTGTAATTCTATAGTGCCCTAAGTTTTAGAATTGCCTCGTTAAGTTTTCTTTCTTTAGCATATTTTCTTCGTGCCCTTCTAAGCATTGGTGTCCCTCATTCAGCCATTCTCCTAGGTATTTCTACTTCCCTACGTGTTTAACTGAAACATCTTGAACTTTAAGCGGGTCCCTATTCTCATCCTTATAAGCAAGTATTCCCGACTTGTGGGTACTGAATTCCAGGTCTATAGTCTCCTTCCTCTCCACAGATCTTAATCAGCTCCTGTAATATATCCCGGCTATCTGCTAACAATACGATGTCGTCTGCGTAGAACATTCCTGGTATAACTTAGTTTACCTTTTCCTCTCTCTCAATAGGACTTATCAGAACCGAAATTGACCTTTTCTCATTTCTTTTCCATTTTGTTTAGGTATATTATAAAAATTAGATGTGATAGGGGACAGCCCTGCCCAAGTCCTCTTTTTATTAGTGCCGGTTCAGTTATTTCTGCTTCCCGTGTTATAACAACCTCATTATTTCTGTATACCTGTTTTTAAAGTCTAATCAAATGTGCACCTATATTATACATTCTAAGCTATATCCAGGGTTTTTCCTGACTCACATAGTCGTACGCCTCTTTAATATTTAGGAAGGCAATTCGTAACGGTTTTGTACTCCTCCGTGCCACCTCTATACATAGAGTGATGCTGAGCAAGTTATCTGATCTTCTTTCTCTTCGGAACCTGTTCTGTAGCTCATCTAAAATATTTTCTGGCCACTCTTCCATTTATATAGTACTTCCATTCACTAGTCTGTGTACGACTGAAGTTACTCTTATTGGGCAGTATGAATTTATGCCATCCTTATTTCCCTTGCCTATATATAGTCATCTCGTTCTGCTTAGTTTCCAATCATTGGATGCTTCTCTCCCCCACCCACCTTAATATTGGAACAGTTGCTTGTCGTACCTTTAGTTTGCTTTATGTTCCTAATGTCTTGACTAGTTTCATTCCTAAGCCATCTGGGCCTGTCACCGTTCCAGCAGGTAAGCTGGAACGGCGTGGTCGTCTCAGTTGCCTCGTTAGTGTTCTCGTCTTGTGCCTTGTTGCTGTTCGTATTCTGCCCAATCTCGTTTGGTTCAAGTTCTGAAAATGCTTCCCCAATTGTTCGTCTAATAAATTCCCTTGCCCCCTCGCCCTCTACACTTGTCTCCTCGTGTGCGGTCAATTAACAATGAAACCTTTCTGTTGTTCTCCCCTGTGCATTGATGGGCTCCCAGAACCTTCTTCCTGCATTCCTATCATTTTGATTTACCCCCATCAGGTCTACCCATCTTGGCCTGGATTAAAGCAGGTGACTCTATTTCTATTTCCTGGGATGTATTCTATTTCGATGCTACTTTAACAGGTGTGCCCCCTTTTTTAGGGCCATCTGTGTTTTCTTGACGCCTTTGGTCGTCCTGGACGGCAACCTTAACTTCTGTCTCGAAACATTTTTGGTGTGCGTTTTCTTCTTTTTCCTCCTTGTTTGATTCTTAACTTCCCAAACTCTCTTTTAAAAGTGTTTACTATATTGTCATATATCCATTATCTCTCTAGTTGTCTGGATACTATAGTCACACTTCGATTTGATACTTCTTGTATCTGGGCATCGTTTAGGGTTATGATTTTGTTAGGGAATTTGTGTCTCAAGTTCTGCTCTACCAAACTTTAACTTAAGTCGCTTATAATCACTTCATAAGCTTTTCGTGCCCTCGCAACCAATTTGCATGCGTTCTAATTTGGTATACAATTTGCTGGACATTAAACAGTAATCAATTGTTCAGTGCGGATTGTTTCTCTTCAACGTTATTTTTCCATGGGATTTTACTTGGGCGTTAGCAAGCACTAGTTCAAGAGCATCGCAAAATTCTTGTAGCATCCTCTGTGTGAAATCTGCATATCCGTCGAAGTCTTGGTAAGTGTGCATTCATGTCTTCTAAGATAATTATTTCCCGATTAGTGCCCATTTCTCCAACATCTTTTTAAATACACGTCAAGTGCTGTGCATTTTCTTCTTTAATCAGTTCATCTTTTCAGATATACAAATTCTATGAGGATGTCTAAACCTCTGATATTACCTTTTACACACATATGTTTTCTCCAGCTATATTATATCCTATATTGAGTTTCTTATATTTTCCTCTTCTGCCGAGGCTTCCTCCCACCCTTCCTATTTGCATTTGAACTTTCAGCTACCGGCGGACTGTCGGCTCCTAAAACTCCTTAGCTATACAACCCATCCTCCGCCCCACAGGCGTCCCCGTCAGTTCCCCATAGTGGATGCAGTCTCAGCTGAACGGGAGATTGGTGTCTCTTATTATACGCCCTTGTTAACATTCATGACCTCATATCCGTTCTTACAGCTCAGTCTCTTGATGGTCCTGTTAGCCTCCTAGACAGCTCTCTCTGTGTCAACTCCTAGGCTCCTGACCTCCGGGATGGTGCCATTACAATGTGCACCATCCCAAAGGTTATGAACCTCATCTGCTTCACACCCTCTTCGAAGTGTGGGGCCGGGTCCCTTACCCTTCTACTCGTGACGTCATTCAATCCAGCATGTGTCACCACAAGGTTTTCCTCCCCTTTGTTCAGAGTCAACATGTCTACTTTCGTGTCCATCTCCTCCTCAATCCCCCCGCCTGGTAGAGCTGGATCTTTTACCCTCCCATCTCCCCAACCTTGCTGGAGATATCCACTATGCTCCTAGCCATATTAAAGCTCACTATACCACCAACACTCTTTGCCCCCCTCACTTTTGTTTTTCCTGCATCGCAGGTTTGGTGGCCGTTGGAGTAGGGGGCTGCCGTTGCACCACCGTATTATACAACGGCCCCGCCGCCTTTGCCGCCACACTAGTGTCTATGTCCCCTGATCTCTCGCTCTTTACAACCGGAACTGCATCAACTGATCCTCCCTCTGTCCCCTGTCGTTTCATTTCCTACAGCTCGCATCCCACCCTTTCTAGCTCCTTCTCCACTGCCTCTCGCCCTTCCTTCTCCTTCGTTGACCTCACCTCCATTTGAAATTCCATTGCTTCATGTTTATCTTTATTGAACTTTTGCGTCGCCTTCACGTCCTCCAGCTGCCCTTTCCAGGCCTCCTCTAGCACCTCTGGCTGCTTTTAGAGCGCAGCTCTTAGGCGTCCGTTTCCGCCTTGACCGGCGTCACCGTCGGCGTAACCGCGCGGTGCATTATGGGAAATGCCCTACAATGCACCGCGCGAGCCCCCCCCCCCCCCCCCCCGGGTCACGTGACCTTGGGGGGGGGTCACGTGAGAACCCCCAGGTCACGTGACCCCAGAGATCACGTGCCCCCGCCCCCGAGGTCACGTGAGACTGAAGAGTGAGGGGAGGAGGAAAAGGAGGAGGGGTATACCCTCCCCTGAGTACAGTTCCCTCCTCCTCAAGAGCTGCGCTCTAATTCGGCGTTAAGGGGAGTTGTAAACGGCTTTCATTTTTTCTTTCAGTTAATTCCGTCCGCATATATTTTAAATCCTCCAACTTAACCGCCCAGTCTCTTTCTAACCTCTTAAAACCTGCCCCTAGGTTGTCGAGCTCGGCCCGCTTCTCCTTTTCCCGCCTGAGCTCATCGTTCAGCTCCATGATTTGTGTCCCGGGCACAGCCCGCTTCTCTTTCTCTTCCTTAACTCCCCGTTAAGCTCCTCAAACTTAGCCGCTCGCTCTCCTTCTACCCTCGTAAAACGGACCTCATGATCCTCACAAAGACGGAAAGTGAAGCTACCCGCCACCGGCGTCAGCTAAGGTCTCCAAGACGGTCTTTAAATAGCATCATCTCATGTACTCATCACACTATACCAGGGACGGCCAAAATGCGCCTCGCGAGCCGCATGCCGCTCTTCGCGGGTCCAAGTGCGGCTCGCGGCTCCATGGTAAGCGGGCCCTATCCCCTCCTGTGCCACAAGTTAAATAGTTCTAGGGCGTCAGGGCAGTGACTCGCTAGCACATCACATATTCATTATTGTCTAGCGGTTGAATAAAACTTCTGCCTGGTGTTATTTCTTGTAGTCCGCAATTACACTCGACACCTTTGGAAAGGACTGTTACCTCGACATCGTTTCTTGTTAAAAGTATCCCCCCCCTCTTTTTTTTTCTTGAGGCTTTCTGAACGTTTGCAGTCTTGCCTGCCGCTCTAACCCCATGCCACTCTGGCCACCCCTGCACTATACCAACTCCTCTTTCCCATTACCCTTTCGTTCTTTGCTACTCATCTCCCGCAAAAATCTAAACAAAGCCTGGCCGTCTGCCCACGGTGCCTACACTCACCTAAAGATGCTGGTAGATGCTCCACCGAGTGGCCTGCCTATCGCCCTATCGCTTTATTTGGAACACAAGACCGACCGAGAAAGCAATTAACACGACTACTGACGCTGCCGACAATCCCGCCAAATATTCAAAGAAAGCTCTGCCACGTGATATGGCAAAACAAAATAGGTAGGACCTATAAGCTATTGAAGCTTACTATCCTTAACGTTATTTATATCTGTATTTACTATTCCATTCTCATGTAAACACGCGAGAAAAAAAAAAAAAAAGAACGAAATTTAGCTTCGGAGATTCGGGGAGCTTCCAAGAGCACGTCCGATCAGTCCAAAAGCCGCTAGCCTCGCCGTTGACGGTTATGTGTGTTCTGCGTCCCTTTCTTAGTTGTTTACTTTTTCGGTAAGAGCGTCCTTTTTTAACTCACCCTGAATCAACCTCTCCTTTTCCAAGGTATCCTGCTGGAATGCAGCCAGTGGTTGTGACTTCGAAGGTCCGACTTCTGGGCTCCTGGAACACTACAACCAGTGCACTTTCCACACCGTGTCCTGCCCCAGGTGCCAGTTGTCATTGCTCAGGAAGGAAATTGTAAGGCACTACAAGGAGGGCTGCAGCGTCTCTCTCACTACACCTGCGGCTGATACAATCTGTGGAAATCTGGATTATGATGATATAAAACAGACAAGTGTTGACCTGAAAAGGGGAATGTTGAAGATATCTGAGGAGCTTTCCTGTCTGCAAACTAGCTTTAATCAGTGCCGTGAAGATCTCCGAACAACGGAGCGAAAGACCAACGAGCAGTTAGCAGCACAATCGTCGACACTTTCCGAGCAGATCACCAGAGTCTTCGTAGGGACTCGTGAATTGCTTTCTACTAAACTGCTCAAGATCTCCGAAGAATTGTCAGGTTTACAAGCTTGCCTCAGCGTGTGCGGTGCGGATGTCAGGAAGGCAGGAAGAAGGACAAAGGAACAGTTGGAATCTCAATCGTCGATACTTTCCGACCAGTTCACCAGACTCTTCACTCAATGCTCTAACCAGATAACTGGCGTCAAATCTGCTATTACAACCGCAATGCAGGCCCACCTGGCCGAAGAGCTGCGTAAACAGAACGAAAAACTGATCAGCGCCACACAGAGTGCGTGTGACGGCGCGATTAGTTTTTATAGGCCTGAGACGTATTACTGGCACTTTAAAGGTTGGGAAGCCTTGAAGACAAAGGCGTCGAAAAAAGGAAAAGAAGATGCTAAAAGTTCCCCTCTCTACGCATGTGGCTACAGGTTGTTTCCCTCGATCATTCTTATCAAGATAGATGGGCAGTTGTGTTTAGGAATTGACCTCAGTATAATCCCGGGAGCCAACGATTCAAGACTTGAATGGCCCTTCAGAAAGACTTACACGCTCGGTATCGTCAATACCAAGGACAAAGCAAGGAATATAATTCATAAGGTAGAGGCTAGTAAATTTCCAGCATGTTCTTCTTTTCAGAAGCCAGATGCAGCGGGCAATTTTTGTTTTGGGACTGGTGACTTGTATGCCGCTGACAAGATGGAAAGTGATGGGTTTGTTAGCAACGACACCATGATCTTTTTCTTTCAAGTCGAACCGTAGAACCGAACCGAATTATTGAGACAAAAAACAAACCACAACTAGGATCGACGTTTGTTCCTTGTATAAATATTAAAGTAGTTCTACAAAATAAAGAGATGCAAGCGTTTTTGTTCTTGTTTTTCTGAAAAATAACAACATGGGAGAACGCGGTGTATACTTTTGTATCTCTTTGTATATTCAAATATTCAAATAATTCTAAGCACAGTGTCTTGGCATTACGACGTAGAATGTCTAACTTTAAAACGGCGCGTAGTTTCACGGACGATCACTTTCACACGGCGCGTTGAAGTGTGAATTCGCACGTATCTCCTAAAATATACCGCACTTTCTACAGATCTGCGGTGGGGCAAGACGCACCCGCAAATAGAAAAAACATTCTTGTTCTGACATTTTGCGATCAAGAGATCGCGCCGCTTCCAGAATGCACGGTGCGTACGAATCGGCCCAAGCGTACATCGGAACTGCCCCACAATTCCACACGCCGCGGGTGGTGCAATGTGGGGACGCAGAGTAATGTTTGTGTTTTATTTTGTAAATTTAGCGTGAAACAAAATTTCAGCGACAGTAATACCGACAGACTTCAGTGTGCCGTGGCGACCAGCTGCGCTAACAGCATGCTAGAATTTAAAAGTCGCAATCTTGTGGGCAGAACAAAAGTCATAGTCGACTTATACTTCGAAAAAGCCTTAGATGCCTGAAAAGTGTCCACGTTCACAGCTGAATCACCCTTTTCGAACGCATGAAGTTTACTATTTGCAATGAAGAGACAATTTCGGCATATAATTTAAGGAAGTATATTGGACTGGTATCAAGGACTGTATTTTTAATTTCAACGACGACGTGATCACTCAATCACGTATATTATGTTAAACAGATAAATCACTTTGGTTAAACTTTCGGACGCCAATGCCTATTATTGAGGGCTGGCTTACTCGAAGTGAAGTCAAATGCAGTTCCTATGAATATCGAAAAAACACACTTCAATTTGGGGCCAGCTAGTCCCACAACCAAGTATTGACAATGCTTTTTGATACTACCTTAGTTGCAACTGGCCGGTTTCTCCTGGATCATGTCAGCCTGCGTATTCGACTGACACCTGTCAAGGTTTTCTACAATCTATTGCCTTATAAACCTAAATCGAATAACTAAGAATGAATGTGTGTGTGTGGGGGGGGGGGGGGGGAGATACAGAAAGAGAGAGATGTGGAGACAGCAACAGGGAGAACAAACACAAAGGCTTTATCTTCAGTTTTTGGATACCGTAACATACAATTTTGTTTTTCCTTTGACTCAGAATTTGATGCTAAAATAAACTCTTAATGGTCTACCAGCACGCAAGTGCTAATATTAAAAAGGTTTCAACGTGCTTCAAAATTATATTTATTTTCTTCTGAACCTCAATACGATTTCCTTTTCTGCTTGTTTTAATCTGAATTGGCGTGGCACCGGAGTGCTTTCGTGTACCACCACTGCAGGACGCATTAAAAATACCTCAAACTATAGTCGGTTACAAGTTAAGAAGGTAGTAGAAGCCCCTCCCCATAAGCGTGATGCGCCCGCTTCAGACGCCTCCGCAGTCGAGAAAATAGTTTGCTGAAAACGCCCCTTCTGCTTCAATGGATGGATATTGACTGCAGACAGAACTTTTAGCGGGCGGCAGCTTGCGCCACCTAGACGAGGCAAATTACTCGCTCCGGAAGGTTGACGTAAAAAGAAGGCTTCAGTGCAACGAAAATTGTAACTTTTATAAGTAATGCATATATGGTTCTTGGTTTTAGCTTGATAACCTTCCTACTCGAATTAGGTACATTCTGTGTATTTGCTGCGTTTGTTAAAAAAAAAAAAACCTGCGTTTCGGGTTTTGAAAGTTCCCGCAATTCGCGTCTTTACAATGCCGAAGTCGTCTTTCCTTTTCCCTTTTGAATTCCAACGTGGAGACAGCGAAATGCGATTCCTCCGAACGTTCTTCGTCAAGAGTGTCTGGTGCAGCCTCGCCTACGCCAACCGCCTACGCGGACAAAAGACCGGTGATTACCACGAGGAAATGGATGGCGCCCGCTTCGAGAAGTGGTTCGACGGTGTCCTCGACAAACTGCCGGCAGGAAGCGTTATCGTCATGGACAACGCTTCTTACCATTTACGGCGGTTGGAAGCAGTGCCGACGACGAGTTCCCGGAATGAAGATATCCGACAGTGGCTGACGTCTAAGAAAATGTCATGGGTCCCCAGGATGGTGAAGAAGCAGCTGCTCGACATTGTGGCCTTGGTGAAGCCACAGCACCTAAAGTCTCCTGTGGACACTGCTGCCGAGACAGCTGGCTGCACTGCGGTCAGGCTCCCACCGTATCACTGCGAGTTCAACCCCATTGAACTGATATGGGCGCAGATCAAGAACGGCGTTGCTGCCCGAAACACGACGTTCAAGATTGTCGACGTGGGGAGACTCCTCAACGAAGAAGTTGACAAGGTCACCACTGACAACTGGATTAATGCTGTCAGGCACGTTATTGACACTGAAACAACCTTCCGACGAGGCGGTGCCACAAGTGCCCACATCCAGCCCATCGTCATCCAGCTGGATGGAGAGGACACCCCATCCGAGAGTGACCTGTCTGGTGTCGAGCCCCTTGACGATGCTTAAGGCCACTATTATGGAGAAAGCGTGGAACATCTCGGAAAACAAAACGGTCCTTTTAAGGACCACTCATTTGCTTTAAGATCGGATTGTTGCTCTTGACCACCACTAACCTCCCGTGTCTCATGTTGTCATGCTTCTCTGCTCGTTGCCGTATAGCATTTCGATATGCAGTCACCAGACAAACTTTTTATTTTTGTTGCGATAATGTCTAAGCTGGTCTATACATTGCACTGTGCCATGAATCACCAGTATAGATTTCAACTTCACGAAAACAAAAGTTTGCAGCCCATCTACAGCAAAGACATCAGATGCCATATTGACCCTTCCCGCTGTCTAAACATCTTTGCTACGCAGCAAATGAAATTTTGATTGGAAATAAGCTCTGTTTTTTTTAAGAAAAACGACACAACATATCACTGCCAGTGCTCTGCTTTAAAGCATAAATGGGACGTCTCTGGCCATTTACAGGTCTGAGGCTTCTGGGAATAACAAAGCCGAGTGTTAGCACAGCGCAGAGCGAAATCGCAGTACCAGTACTCTGTTTCGAAGTCTAAAGGGAACGCCTATGGTCATTCACATGACCGAGGCCCCTCTGAAAACAACAATAATGTGTGTCAGCACTGTAGGCAGTTAACTCTTAATGCCAATGACCTGTTTCGAAGCATAAACTGGACGTCAGTGGCCATTCACACGACCGAGGCCACTCTGAGAATAACAATAACGTGCATCAGCGCTGCGTGCAGCTAACTCTAACTGCCAATGACCTGTTTCAAAGCATAAACTGGACGTCGGTGGCCATTCTCACGACCGAGGCCACCCTGGAAATAACAATACCTTGTGTTAGCACAGTGGAGAGCAAAATGCCAGTGCTAGTGCTCTGTTTCGAACCATAATGGGCGCGTCGAAAGTTCCCTTGAAGTCGACCGCCATTACGACTCTTGGGTCGCACTTTGGCGAGTTGGCCAACACCTCGTGGTGGATGAGGAGCAGGCTGCCCTGTGCGCCGAAGTGCGGTCTGAAGTAGTGCGGCATAGATTTCCTGAATTTAAAAGGCGCCATTGTACTCGCTGGAAATATATCGTAAAAACAGCACTAATTGCTTGACGTGAGAAAACGTCGGCTACAACATTGATGAAGGATTGGTGAGAGGACGGAGATCTGGGGAATGCCAATGCCAGTAACTGGGCCTAGCTCAAGCTTGATATTGTCCGTCTTGCAGAAAGGCTGTGATGAAGTGAAGCGGTCTTCCATAGAGACCTCAGTTTTGAACCTCCCGGACTAGTGCAATGTACAGGAATAAATCTAACGTTTTCAAAGCCGATAAGAATCACAATGCACAGATTGCAGCCAGACTTGTTGCCAAGGGCAGAGTTGTGAAGTACCGAAAGGTTGTTTTCGAGTGCTTGGGTGGCTTCTAAAGCTGCTTTAGAATGAATGGAGGTATTTCTGGGTTTTGTGATGCTATAGGCTGTAACAGGCGTAATCACATTTTCCGCTGGTGCCCCTGTAGTGCCCCCATCAGCTGGCCCAGAGGTCAACTATATAGTGCACATCACGATTTGGGGTCCTTTTTCGCACCCGGATCAAGTGGGTCGCCTCCTGGAAGGCCTGGGGATGTACTGTTGGAGCGAAATCGTAGGATTAGTCTAATGGGCTGCTAAGCAGTTATCCCATACGACAAATTATGCAGAGCCCTTTGAAGGCTGAGGTCTAAGGCTTGCAACGAGATCAGATAGGTAGGTGGTCGCTTCCCAGTGTCGGTGTGAGCTCGCCATACCATACCCCTCGGCTTGGGGAGCCCCACGTTAACCATCAGCTCTCAGGCCGGAGCCCGCTGTACTCGTCATACTTTTGCACCAATAACGCCGATAATGAGTCTATCTTGTCGAGCTCAGAACGATTTCAAATTTGCCTCATGGCCCCTTATCCAATTCCAGGTCGTGAACTTTAACAGCAGAGGGGCGTGAAATTCATTTTCTTCTTTGTTTAGAGTGCATTAGTTCTGGCAATGGGTATCTAAAAATGATGCCTGCGATAGTGTTTAAGTAACGCGGCTCGGGAACAGGCTTTTTGTGTGGTGCCACTCATTTCATCAAATGACATTTCCCCGACAGTTTGTTTGAACGCTGCGACGTTTTATCAACAGATTGTTTCATCGACACTCGCTCATCGACATATCTTGCTATGTTTCGTCGACAAAATCTTTGTTTGGTTAGGGGTGCGCTGCTTTGTTGGTGAGCAAGGGTACGGGTACATGCACGGGGGCAGGACCACCCTTACACGCTGCTGCGAAGCGGCGTGTACGGGTGGGCTGGGTGGGTCCACATTTTTGTAATGAACTGCTGGAAACTGTCGCCGTAAAGCGTCGTGAACTGGGTGGGTCGGATAGTTTAATATCTGCTTCAGTGATAAACGCACAACAAAATGTTCCTACAGCGTGCAATTTGTGTGTCGATGAAACTTCACAGCACAGTGTGGCAGTATCGATGAAACGAAAGTCGTAAAAAGTTGATGAAACGTGTCGATAAAACAACAGGGACCCTTCTTTCCAATGGTTCATGGAGGCTCTGACAATGAGGACTGCAAGGTTGCCTCCAAGAAGCTCAGTGTTTTTTTACACGAGTCTGTCTCTGCCAAGGTAGACCAGAAAGACGATAGCAGATTCTGAAGAGCTCGTTCGCGGCTGCGGCCTGGTATAATCCAGGATAAACATACATCAGAAATGTAATTAGGCGGTTTGAGCTGTTGCTTGATTCAAACATTGTTGATTTTATTGTTATAAAGACAAATCGTTCTGCCACTTGCATTCGGACCAAGATCAGGACATCATGAGTGTTCGGTATGCTTTCAATTCTTGATTTAAACAAATATTTCACATATAAGGAAGCCACAATTCATGAAGCGGGAAGCTGCCCTCACAATCAAATTTTATTGACATACTTTCATCTTTTACAAATTATTAAACCAATGCTGCGATCCAATATTGTGGACACATTTTCCTTCTAAAGTAAATTGGAAAAATTGGTGCGTGTTTACCGGTAATACCTCAGGCCGCGACGCGACGCGAGTGGAGGTACACGCGTCACGTACCCGGGTTTCGAAGCATAAACATACGACTAACAGCGCCTCGAGAGCAAGCAGAATGTTCGGAAGCATTTGAGAGAACCGAATCTGCTTCCCTCAAATTCTCTGGTATTTCTTCCAAAAGACGACATCAGCTGCTTAACGTCCAAAACAATATCAATTAAATGTTTGTAACGCACGCATCACTGGCTTTATTATTTGTGTGCCACCTGTATGCAACAGCTCATTATTGCGAACGAGGGTGCACCCGCGGGTACTATCGCAGTCATAGATTACCATGCAGCTGATTGCGACGCGGAAACTTGACAAGGACGCCACGTTTCACAGATGAATGCGTACTGCTTCGAAGGCGTCATTTCAGTAGACAGACTATTTATTAACGCCAGCAAAGATACGGTCGAAATTGGGTAAAGACACTTACTGTGTTCGCGGTTCACTTATGCCCCTCCCGCACAGCCACTGCACTTATAAAGAAGAGTTTGGTGACCGCTGCATTTTAACGTCGCTCCACGGAAACCACTGCGAAGAAAAGCCGATGCCTTCACCATGGTGAGGCGCAACCTGAGGCAGACAAGCAGACGGCGTTCGATGTATGTACGATGCTAGGCCTTACTCCCGCATCGAAATTTTCGATGGCAATGCTATCGCTGGATTCTCACGCTGTCGCGCAGCGTGAGAATCCAGCGTGATGCATAAAAACGACCGCCTATACACAGCTTTCCTAAAAACGAGGGACCCAAACAGACTCTCGTCTTTCAAGAAATTTAGGAATAATCTAACTTCTGAACTTAGAAAAGCCAAATCTTCATACTATAAGCAAATGTTCCATAATGCCACCAGAGAGCGCCCCGATGTGGTTTGGAAAATAATAAATGAAGTCATAAATCGTACAAAGGTGTCCCCCTCTATCGGTGAATTAAAAATAGACGGTCAAGTTATGTCCGATGAAAGTCTGGCGGAATGCTTTAACACTCACTTTTCGGTTGAACAACCCACTGCTTTTAATCCTAGTGCCCTTTCATTTGTAAGGCATAATAACGATACTTTTTTTCTAAATCTAACTGACGAAATTGAGATATATAATATATTCTTAGGACTAAAAAACAGCAAAAGTAGTGACGTTGATCAATTAAATAAAGCCGGCTAAATATGTAATAGATATAATCGCCCCATGCTTAGCACACATATATAATTTGGCATTATCATCTGGCCAATTTCCAGCAAACATGAAGTTGGCAAAAGTTTCTGGTATATATACAGGAGGTGATAAGAACGTCCCGAATAATTACAGGCCTATATCTGTATTACCTATCTTCTCTAAGGCACTTGAAAAAATTATACTGGCACGTCTAAATTCGTTTTTTACAAGACATTCTATACTATCGGACTGTCAATTTGGTTTTCGACAAGGTAAATCCACTGAAGCCGCTTTATTACATTAAAGAGAAATTATATTACAAAATATTGAAAAAAGGCTTCTTACGTTAGGTGTATTTATAGACTTCAGTAAAGCGTTCGATGTTCTCAATCACCACATTCTTCTTGCTAAACTTGGCAACTATGATGTCCGCGGAGTACCCCTTGCTTTACTTACATCATATCTACAATATAGGAAACAGTGCGTAGTAATTGACGGTCATTACTCTTCCTTTCATAATGTTATTGCTGGTGTGCCGCAAGGAAGCATACTTGGGCCTCTTCTATTTGATGTATACATAAATGATATTGTTAACATCGATCACCAAGTTCAGTTTGTCATTTATGCTGATGATACGAGCCTCTTTGTTTGTGCTACTGATGCTGATGTTCTGGTATGTAAAGCGAATAATATCTTAAGTAAATTTGACATGTGGTCCAAAGTTAATGGCCTTAAAGTAAACGCCCAAAAATCTAAAGCCATTTTATTTAGATCTATTAATAAACCAGTTCTGATTAAAAATGAAATCAAACTTGGTGATTCACAAATTGAATTAGTTAGCCAACATAAAATTTTAGGAGTACTTTTTTCCGAGTATATGATGTGGGACTGCCATGTTAATTACCTAATTGCTAAACGTTCCAGAGTTGTTGGCATTATTGCCCGCTGTCGTCATGTTCTACCAATCAGAATTAAGTTAAAACTTTACTACGCACTATTTGAGTCCAATTTAAATTACTGTAATCTTGCATGAGCTACGTCAACTAAGACAAACCTTCAAAATGTACTATTATTGCAAAAAAAAAAGTTTTACGTTATATCGCGGGTGTCTCATATACAGACCATACAGAACCGTTATTTTCTAGATATCAAATACTTCCCGTAGAACGCGTATATAATTATCGTTTACTCTGTACTCTTCGTTTCTCATCGCCAACACTCATAGATTTTTTGTATTTTATTTCTGAACTTGAGAAACGTGAAAGTAATATGAACACACGCCGTGTCGACACTTGGCTCCTTCCTCGGTGCTGCACAAATTACAACCTCCAATCATTGCATTACAAAGTACCGTACGTGTTAAATAAATGTTTCACAAACAACATGAACATCTACACAATTGGCAAAAAAAGACTTACGTACCTACTGTTTTAACTATTCATAGCTAATTTTGTTCTTCTGCTGCTCCAGTGTTATGTGACCTTGTTTTATTTTTCTTATCACCCTGGTAAAGTGTTTTATATGTTTGTTGTCCGAGCTGCTGCCATGTATAAGCGGGTCCCAGACCCAGTCAAACTGCTTTTAGCAGCTTTTTGTCTGGGGACCCCTCCAGTACTTCTGGAAAAATAAAGTTTATTGTATTGTATTGTAACAAAATAACTTTTCGAAAGTAAATATTACCTGGGTGATACAGTACCTTTCTGCGACCGCGCTAAAAAAAAAAAGAAAAAGAAGGAGCACTAAAAAGTGGTTAAAAGTAACAAAAGTGAGAAGAAGTAAAAACAACAAGATGGATTTCGGGACTGGGGTGTAAAAGAGCTACCTCAAGAATGACACAAACATAGTGAGAGAAGCAAGGTCTAAAATTCGACTCCGAAATAAGAAATATAAAGATGCTATCGTGGAAAAGGCAGTGGTAACACAGTGTTACGCGTTAGTGTGGATACACTGTGTACACATGTGCAGACTGGATGGCGCGAAGGAGCACCCCGTGGATGTTATACTCGATGGGCGCCATATTCTGCGGTTGCAGGGTCCGTGCGACCTTCTCAGCCTCTTGATGTGAGAGACACAGCAGACGGGGCCTGCAGAACACATAACAATAGACCGATCTCACCAACCAGTTTGACTACGCCACCACTGGCGCAATGCATCGAAGGAAATTTAGCCTTTCTGCACGTGCAACAACCTCGCTGGAGCTCTGCGCATGTACAGAGCACGAGACGGCACAATCCCTTGCATGCATGGCCGTCTGCCTCCTGTGAACTAAAGTTGTGGCGGTGTCACGGATGCACCCAACGTTTAGTGAGGTCGGTAACTTGGAACGCGGCAGCGCCGAGCAGAGCCCTTGGTGCCAGCTTGAAGGAAAAAAGAAGCAAACTCTCGCGGCAAAGTGAGCGTCTGCTCATTTTTCTCGTCTCTTCTGTCCCTCTATCTTGCGCCCTTCCTGTGGGGAACATAAAGCCCCTCTAACCTGGGAAAAGTGGCGCCATTCATTGTAGTGGAAATGCTCGAGAGACATGCCTCGTGCCACTTCTGGGACGAACATGGCGTCTGAAATCTAGCTCAGTGCTCACTGATCTCTATTTTGGTAGGCTGGATGGCGGATCGGGAGCCCGTCGGTGTCGCCACCGGCGACCATTGCTTGACACCAGGCAATACACGCTAGTCTATGGGAGACACGCACAAAAGTAAGCATATCGAAGCGTGTACGCTGTGCTCTAAGGCGAGTATTTTATGGTGCGCTGCGATCCTTATGTTGGGTGTTTGGAGATTGAATTGGTATTTGGAAAACGTCCAGTCGCCGAATAAAAAAAATCAAACGTACCGGAGCACCTACGGCTGAGCTGGCAAGCTTGCTCTTCTAGTGGAGTAAACAAAGGAGCTTGACGTCAATAAGACCGTCCTTAGAAAAGCCCAGAAGTTGATGAATGACCAAGAAGTTTCATCTCGACAGCGGCTTTCCGCGAGTGAGCGAATTGTGTGTAGCAAAGCCTTCGAGCTTGTCGTCTGCTAAACCCAACTCAACGAAACCACCACCGACTCCGCGGTAACTCCGGGTAACTCTCGCCTCATTGAGCTGCACAACAGAGGAGTCACTCTCGACCACAAAATATTTGTTTATAAGAACTGCGAGGGCTGTCAGTTTTAATGTTTGTACGCAAGCTATTTGATGAGCTTATCGAAAAGCATTGAAAACGTTTCAGTGCCGACAACAGCTTAGAAACAGGGGAAAACGTCACTTTTTCTCGTTCTTCCCATAGTGTCCCATGCATTGGCTGGTGTCAATCAATGGCCGCTGGTGGCGACACTCGGCCCCAGCTGCCGACGCCGCGGTCCGCGATCCAGCCTACTACAATAGAGATCAGTGTCAGTGCTGCGCTGTGCCGCCATGATCTTCCGAAGGGCTGCACGTTGCACGTGACTCGTGCATCGACGCACTTTGCGCTACTTTTAAAACATGAAGGGGCTTTAGGGGAACCGGAACCGCTTTATGTCTGAACACGTAAGGTTTTTCCCCCGCCGTGGCGGCACCTATAAGATCAACGAGGAGACGAGCGCTGGCAGTGGGAATGTCGACTTCCGCTGCTGGCACCTAGCCCGACATGGTTAGGTGCCAGCCATGTAACACATTCCGTATTAAGAAAATTTTGTACGCAAAGAACGCATCTGTGAGACCTCGCAAGCAAATTTAATTGTATGACGCAAAAAATTTGTTTTCCGAACTTCGTGTGTTTGCGTAACGATCTATTCAAATGATTACCGTTTTGATCTGGATGTGAGTCGTACCTGCGTACGATTGTCTATTACTACTGCTTTGTGCACGTTACAATCTCAGGCTAGCGGTCGTAATCCACTGGCTAAAATTCTCATCTACAGCAAATCAGTGTGGCCGCAACCCAAGGGCAAACCTAAATTACGCTGTCTGAATACAAACGTCTAATTTGGTTTCGATTTTCTTCTGTAGAGCGTTCAAGTTGATGTTGAGTTAACATCAAGGATTCTCTGTTCTGCAGATTCCTTCCAGTCGGGGACAATCGAATGACTGTTACCCTGACCCTTTGAAGATGAGGTCCTTCTTCGTATCCGCATTCTGCGACATCCTGGATTGGAGACCCTTGCATTTGCAAGAGTCTTCCGTTGCACACGCCGCATGCTCCCTTTGTGGCCTGGTGTCGAGGAAAGCTGCCAGGCTGCCATGTGGCCACACGCTCTGCTCGAAATGTCACCAGGGGTACGAGAGGAGAGGGAGCACTTGCCCGCTGGATGAAGAATCCTTCGCCGGCGATGACATTGTTCAACTGGATATTCCGCAGGGCTACATCGAGAAGCGGACGGTGAGCAAGCTTGAAAGATATATGTTGCAGCTATTGCAGATATAGTGCAGATACTTTACAAGCCCTTTAACATAAGTATTTTTCTCGGTACTTATAGCTAGGGTTCCGCGTTTTCGGGGTTTAGTTTTCTTAAAATGCAGGGGTGTATTTACGGCGTTCCTTTCTTTTTCACAAAGTATGTTTTATAAGAGCAATGCAATGCGCGCTACTTAGTGCGGCTCGAACGGAAGTTGCTATCTGCACTAAGGTATGGCGCCATCTCAAGGGCACCTGTACAACCGGTCGAACGACGGACACGAGGCGCTTCCTCGCATATGTATATGCGAAAACGACGCGCGGGCTTTTCTATTCCGATTCCTGGACCTGAACTGAAGCTTCTTGCAAAACTAGTTAGCGTCTCAAAAACATGTGGAAGATGTGCTTCCTCTAATGTTTTGACACGTGCACCTGTCGAATTTATAGTAGGAGGGAGTCTTTCAAAGGATAGTAGAGGACTACTAGCGCGGCACAGTTTTTGAGCGGGAGAGCCCGCCGCGCAAGTTAAGCCTTTAGCTAAGCCTAACCAAGGCGAAACTTGTTTCGCGGGCGACTCCGCGGGCCCGGGTGGCGCTTGCGCGGCTGCGCTGGATTCGCACGCTGCCGTGGTTCGCCTCGCTGGAGGGATGCCGCGGCGGCCCTGGGTCGCGGTGGCAAGCTCTAAACTTCCGCCCTCACTACACTTCACTCCGTTCTAATAAATATCGGTATCATGCGTGCGGCAGGTCGCAGCCGCAAAGGTTTTGGCGGGCCAGCTTCAGCTAGCGCAGCGGGCTCTCGTATAAGAAAACCGCGCAGCGCCAGCCGGCCACTCACACGCTATCAGCGTCTCCAGCTCGACGTTCGCCCTCCCGCGGTGGAAACGGGAAGCGCTCTAGTGAGGGTCCCCCGATTCTCCTGCTCAGCGGGCATGGCGGAACTCCTCGCGATCATGGCTCGCGAAATGTCGTTTCCGAATGCCAACAACACTCTTCACTGTCCCAACGTAGTGCTGCAGCCGGTATGGGATTGTACCGGACGTTTCGGACGTTTCGCCGATTGTCAAAAGTCGCGACTTGGATAGCACAATATACCTTACCCAGAATTAATGTAATTTTACATGAATTTCTCACATTAGCTAGAATGTTTTCATTGATTTTTGACTATTTTTATTTTATTGGAAATTAAAATGCAGCAATTGGAACCAGTGATCATAATTAGCACAGTTTTCATTGTCATATTTCTTCGCGCGTTTAAAATAACATCATAAGCAACAAATTATATTAGAGCTTGAAGAATTACTTATTCAAATATATGAATTTTAATGTTATTAATATAAATACAAATCGCGGCAATGTATGCCTCCAATTAACGCCAAGATCACGAGAATACGCTATTTAACCATAATAGTCTTTCCAAAAAGGTATAATTCTGTTTTCTTTTTAGCATATGAAAAACTCTGACATAGTTACCAAGATAGACAAACAGTCAAACACTGGATGTAATATGAAGTCCTACGCGTAACGCGGTGCTATAAAAACACACACACTTCAGCTGTCTGACTCGGATTCCGTCTTTCGGTTGTTGCAGTGAGAGCAACGTTTACTAGTTTATGCGTTTCGTGGACATATTGTAGAAATTGAAATTCTCTTATTCTTGCGCTGGGATAATTGTCATTATTTCCCATGGCTATTATAGGAGCGAGAAAAAGGCAGCGAGAATGCACAAATATCAGCACTGATTTTTCAAAAACTACAAATATCAGCCTGGATCAAACAGTATGTCAGAAAATAAAGTTTCCGCGAACAACTTTTCTAAGTAAATAATTACAACGTGAGACACATCTTGAGTCATGAAAGAATCCGAAATTAAGACCTATATCGAGAAATTATATCCAAAATAAAGGTAAGTTTCGGTTTCGCCCCAGAATTAAAACGCGCATCCTTCCGTAAATAATACGCTAAACACCGTTCTTGTTTTGAGGTTAAAGAGGTGACCTGCGCTCATAAAACATTAGCTTCCTCGTATTACCAAATATAATTTATGCCGCTCAGTGAAGCCAGCACACTAGACAGGCTCAGCAGCGGCACGCATCTCTGTCCCTCACTAAACCCGCCATCTTGGAAAATGAGTGGCGCCACCTATAGTTAGTCGGAGTCGCGAATACTCCCACGTGGGGCGCGAGGGGGGGCGGCAATTCGGCTCCCCCGCCCCACGGCCGGTAGTTCGGTTACACCCCTTGCAGGTTAACGTCGCTTTGGAGAACTGGAGCTGTTTTTCGAGCTTCATTGCTTCCGCGGACACGTGGGCGTTAACAACTTCTTTTGGTTTTGTCTTTTTTTTAAAGTGATTTGTGGACACTTGAAACTGGCGGAAAGCCTTATAAAAATCATCGTCCGTTCCGTATCGTTTTCCCACTTTCATTTCCATGACGAAACGCGCGACGTGCCGACGGAAAGGACGGCAAAACCTCACATTGGGGCACCAGAACTCGAAATAGAAAAGTCCGCGCATCGTTTTCGCATATCGGAAATCCAGCCGCGCCGCTCGCCCTCTCGCGGACAAACGGAGAACCAGAGGAGCGGGGACGGCAGCGGCGGCGGCGGCGCTGAAACGGTGGCAGGGATGTCGGCCTTGATGCGTGAAGCCGTTTTAACAAAAGAAAGTGAGCGCGTTAAAGTAGGAGCTCTTGTGTTTCGCCTTCAACAGCGTTGCACGAAGGATCGGGATGTCTAATTTCATTATGTACTTTTCGTATATCGCATACGCTGCGGATTTCTTGTCTCGTGCATGGCCGCCAGCCCTATCTGTGCTTAACGGGACGGCAAAGGCTCCCGCTAATAATGTAAAGCTCTTTAGTACGGTCCACGAAAAGTCCATTCTTTGCCATAAGTAGAAGAAAACTCGTCGCGCAACAGTATGTCGAGCAATACACATGGAGAATGGCTTCGCGTTTTAAGGCCGCTACAAGAAACACGACCATTTATTCCAAGCACTTTAAAAAGACAGAAGAATACCCTTACTTGCTTTCAGTTGAATGCAAAGCAAAGGAATAAATGCTCGAAGCATTTTTAGCGCGTCCGTGTTAACCAGCCGTTCGTGACGAGAGCTAAGAACGGGCAGGTTTGGCGAGAGGGGCCGCAACGTTGCAAATATTACAGTACAAAAAAAAGTACAGTATATTAAAATATTTATCTTCGATAGAAAAATAAATAAAACACCTAAACACGCCGATAATGTTAATAAGCAGTTTTAGCATAGCATTAGCGCAGGCTACTGTGAGCATGGCAACGCTCCTGGCGCGCGCTGAAAAATGTGCTTCAAAGGCGCAGCGCGAGCTTCCGGTTGCAATGCTACACCGCACGGTAGCCTGCGGTAACAAACTTTTTATCAATTACCATAGAGCAGTTTGATCACGTGTTGCAGTGCACTAAAACTTAGACGGAGAGCAGCTAGTTGTGAGCCTGTGACACGAAGACATCGATATTGCGAACGCTGCTCTTCTGAAGCTTGACGGCCACCGTGCCCGGCTCACTTTTCAGAGCACTAATGGTCAGGCAAGGCGCAAACATGATATCTTCATCATCCTCAGAAATATTCTGCCACAAACAGTGACGTTGCCGGTGTCTAAAACGCGCTCGCCCAGCACAAAGCTTCGCAAGTTGAGGCGTCTGCAACTTTTAAATATCAGCATGTTCGTTTTCCTAACGTGCATCAACATATCCGTCACCTGTATTACGATCCCTCCCTACCCGCATCGTATTTGTAGACATGTAAATCATTTTCAGCGCGCTGACCAGAGTCAGCGAGCAGGCGCACGGGAAATCCTGGAGAATCGGGAGCATCTATCCCCGTCTCTTCCGCCATCTTGGAGCTACCACCCCGCCACCTAAAGGGTGTTGGAGTTGCGAATACCCGAGGGGAACCTCGTGTCTGCGGTTCGGCTGGTTAGACAGGTGTCCTCGAGATGGCGCCACACCGTAATGCACATAGCAACTTCCGGTCCAGCCGCACAACCTAGTGTGTTAGCGTTGCTCATTTCACAATTTAAATGTTTGATGTTGAAAACAAAATGCTGTTTATCGGGGCGTATAAAATAGAACTCATGCAAGGGGCAGATCAAAGAAGCGATGGAGGAATGCTCCCCGGAGAAAAACTCCCCGGAGAAAATTTCACCAGAGCAAATCTCGCCGGAGAAAAGCTGCCGCAAAATTGTCATATACAAAGAAAAGCTCCTCGGCCTCTTTTGGCGGATGAAGGAAAACTGTCACCTAAAACTCGTGAACCAAGCCTTCGTTCAACTGAAATAAATTAATTTAACTAAAGGATGCTTAAGTGCAACATAAACATGAGTTTATTCTACACTTTACCAGCAGGGTAATGCTATCAGGTCAGCCTATCAGGCTACACCCTCAAGGTTTCTCGACCGAAAAAAAAATTGTCCCAGAAAGTTAAATAGTTAATAATTTGGGAAGATATAACCGGTGTAGTAGGCTCCAATTTGGGTCGCTTCTAGATTGCTATAACTAAAATTGCTTTATGTATAGCAGCTGCCGTCGCTGAAATTCCAAACCTTCATATCTCACCGTCATACGTTTTCAATTCCAAGTCGTTTCGATTGGCAAATAAAAAAAGTTGATATTTCCTATATCCAGGTTACATAAGCCATAAATATGGCAAGAGTTCGACGAACACTGTCGACACGAAAGCGTAACGAGGGTTGAAGCGAAGTTCCCTTCTTTGAAACGAGTCCTTCCTGCTTGGGGCTCTAAAACTCCCCACCCTATTCTAGATAATGAAAACAAATTTTTCAATTGAGCAAATAAACGCTTAATCGATAACCCTTCCCTCCCTCCCCCCTCTAAGCCTGACCCATAAATCCGGCCCGCCAATTCCCTAACCGACGGGGAACTCGGGTGTCACCCGAATACGTGGAAAACGTCCCCCCACCAAAAGAAAAAAGAACAAGTGTGTGGTTCCGAAGCGAGAAACAGCCTCACAAACACTTATTGGGTTTGTGTGTCTGCTCAACACAAAATAACGCTGTAACCAAAAAAAACAAAAAATCTTCACACAAAACGTTCTTTTTTTTTTTCTCTTTTTGTACAGGGTGTTTACTTTTATTGCGAACAGATTTATTACCAAAGATCCTAATCAAAATTGCCGATTTCAATTATTACAAAATTACAATTCTCTCCAATGCCGAATTGGAGCGCAGCTCTTGAGGCGGAAAGGGAAGGGAAGGGGTGGGAACCCCTTCCCTTCCCTTTCCGGCTCATGAAGGGGCGGAGGGGTGAACAACTCCTGCCCCTCCCCTCCACTCGTGCGCCCCTCCAATATAGCGTAAATTTTTCTCTAAGTTTAGCGGGAACTTGTTTTGTTATATTTAGCGGGAAACTTCCCGCTAAATTTAGCGCGAAATTTTCTGGCTAAATATAGCGCGGAGGTTTTCCCATAATGTAACGCGCGGTTACACCCGCTTGCATCATTCCCATAATACAACGGGCGCGGCTACGCCGACGCCGACGCCGGCGCCACCCAAACCGGAAACGGGAGCCTAAGAGCTGCGCTCTAAAATCCATGAAATGTACACTAATATAGTGTTCGCCGGAGAAATATACGACCAGGGGGGCATAATATCGGCGGCTAATTCTCAGGATGAGTTTTATAATGAACTAAATTAATCTAACTAACTATTTAATTGGTAAAAATAAACATATCGCGCTTCAAGTCGTTCTAAAATGGACTGACTTTGTGGATTTCAATTTCGCTCCCCAAGTTTTTAATTGAAACCATATGTTCATTTTCTTTAGTTAAATAGTTCATAAGATATTCTAGTTAATTATGTAACTTATCGTGAGAAGTACCGTTTATATTATCTCCCCCTGACCGTATAATTAACTTGCTCAAACCGTGTTAGTTTACCTTTCACTGATTTCTTTTTAATATAAATATTCGAATTAAAATTAAAACCCCTTTATATTCAAGAGCCGGTTGAATAAAAATTTTTCCTTTCCCCCAATTCTAATAAGACCTGCTTGTTTTGTTACTGTTTTCAGATTTATCGGTATTTATTGAAAGCACAGAACCCTGTTGATAGACAACTCGCATTTAACTTTTTTTAATGTCATGTTGAATATTTATTTTTCTTTCTAAAGATTTGTTTTCTTCCTTTTTTTCTTCCTTCCTCCAACAATGAACTTAAACAATACCCCAAATTTGCTGAGATCCGGCTCGGGTCACGAGCTAGAATTTTATCTTCTGGTGCTGTCCTTACTCCATTCGGGTGGTATTTACATCTCTGTTCAACGTATTTCTTTTTCTAGGTAGCCTGCGGCAATGCACCCAATGGTTGCGACTTCGTTGGTCAAGCTTCCAGACTCGTGGATCACTACAAGCAGTGCTCGTTTCACGTCGTGCCTTGCCCCAGGTGCGAATCATCAGTGCTGAGGACTGAGCTCGTGGGCCACTACAAAGACGGCTGCAGTTCCACATCCACTGCACCCACGCCTATTCAGAAACCTGCCACCTTGAATTGTGATCGTACAGAAGGGACAAGTAAGGAATTGGAAAGAGAGGTGCTCAATATATCCGAGGAACTTTCTTGTCTGCAAACCAGCCTCAACCAGTTCCTTGAGGACATCAGGACATCGGAGAGAAAGACAACCACAGAACTGAAGGACGCCATGCTCAAGATCTCTGAGGAGCTCTCCAATCTGTACACCAGCGTCAAACAATGCCGAGATTCCGAGCAGTCGATTAGAATCGGCACTCAAGGATTAGCTGTACCAAATGCCGTAACAGCTACCGTGGAAGACACAGTGGAGACGCACGTGATCCAGGAGTTACGTTCGCAAAGCGCCAAAATTATGGAAGCTATAGAGAGTCTATCCGATTGCGTGCTTAGTTTTTGCGGACCCAAGGAGTTTCACTGGTATTTTAATGGCTGGGAAGCCTTGAAAAAAGAGGCATCAGAGAACATTTCTGCAGGGGTGTATGGCCCTTTTCTTTATGTACGTGGGTATAGAGTGCGCTATATTATCAGTCTTTTGAAAAAGAATGAACAGCTATATTTAGGCATTTACCTATGCATCGTTCCAGGTGCCAACGATGCAATGCTAGAATGGCCCTTTAGCATGACTTACACGCTCGGTGTCATTCATCCGAAAGATAAAACAAATAGAAAGATTTTTAAAAATGACGCTAGTGAATCACCAGAGATTCCTGACTTCCAGATGCCAAAAAATGGCGGTAATCGTGGTCGTGGAACGCAACAGTTGTGTACTGCTAACGAGCTCGAAAGGGATGAGTTTGTAAAAGACGACTCACTTCACGTTTTTCTTCAAGTTGAGCCGTGATGAACTTTTCCGATGGGCTAATTATTGTTTATCGAGAAGACCAAAAGATTAAGCTATGGCTTTTTCTACTACTTCGACGAAAGCGCGTAACTGCTTTCTTTAAATGTAAAACGAATCTAATAACAGTTTCTCAGGACCCGTCTCCCAGAAACGCTTTCGTCCCGAAATATCGGTGCACGGCTTATGTTCACTTGGCGCCTTTAGCTGCAAAAAAGCATTGAATGTGACTGGGAACACTTTGACTAACCCGCGTAATCACATTCCAACTAAGTGTGCGATGTTACAATGTTAAGATATATAATAATTTTAGAAACGCCTCCACAGTTAACCGACATTTAAAGAAATACCGCGGATAGCGTTATGTTACGTTTCCTTTTTGAGCTTGCTTTTGTATGAACACGAAACTCTGCTCATAGAAGTTTTTTTTTTTTTCTTCTCTTTTTTTAAAGATGCTTTTTTAATTGAGAAATGCAACAAATATTATATTACAATGTAACTCTCGAAACGTTTAACAAACTCGTCATTAGCTTCGGAATTCGACGGAATACGTTAGTTTGGTAAGCAACATGTCGCACACCCAACACTGCGCTGCCTACGTCATAAACATTGCGAAATGTATTACTCTTTCAGGGAAAACTGGTTATTCCATTAAAGTGTGCCTTTGCGTGCGCGCCGGGTTGTGAGCCTGCACCACTATGATGGAAAATAAAAGCGTAACAGACGCCGGTGATGCCTGTTCCGTAGATCTCGATGTATAGTGCCCACATATGACAAGACGTCGCAAATAAAGAGACTGAACTTTGCTTGGTCATTTCGATAGCCCTGGGGAGCACAGAATACGTCCCGCTTGCATTATGCGTGCATTATTTACAATGCTGGTTACGGGGAGCTTTACGATTGTTTTGAATGCGCTGCACACACGACACACGCTTGTGTTCTCCGGGCTCACCAGAATGATCGAGACGAGTTTAAATTTATCCAGGTGTAGAGTGTGTCACGACTATGCTTTAATCGGAAGTCTTTCATGGGTTCTACTTTTTCGTGAGTGCGTGTAAAGCTTCGAATTTTGAAAGTTCTTGAATTTCCAGGAACCCCTTATGTAATTGAAGTAATCGCGAGGGGAGGAAGTTTACCGCGACCTTTTTACTCTGTATAGACTACTGTCTTAAGCTGTGATGTCATACACCCGCTGCGCTATCCCTTGGAATGTTATGAGCGGGATTCCTTGTTTTCGGAATTCCTTTCTTGTTAAATTCGCAAGGTATTTGTGAGGTTTATGTTTCGATCAAAATTTACGACTTATCGGAGTTTTTGTTAGATCCCCAATTCTTTGCAATTCAGAGTTCAAATTTACATTGCTCTACTTTTTTTCTTTGAAATTCAGTAGTTTTGAGATTTCGAAGAAAACTAAAGTGACCTCTCCTCAGCACCGCTGACCCAATGCTCTTGTAAAATTTATATATAAAACACTGCAGCTTTTTTTTTTTTTTTTTTTTTTTGCTTTTCCATCGGGACTTTGAAATTCTGAGTTTTTCGGATAAATTCGAATTCAAAACAAATTAAACCAATGAGTTTCTTTTTTATTTATTTGAAAATAAAGAGCCTTAGCTCTGAGCCACCCCGTGATGTCGTGAGTCCACGTAGGCAGCTACGCTTCAGATTTCGGGAGCCAGCTGCGCGAGCCGGTGGACTCCTGCGGGCTTGAGTATGATTATATAAGGAGGACTCACCGGCCGCCTGTGGCTTGTGAAATAAATATAGTGGACTAAGTGTGACGCTGCCGGCGGTCGCCTGCGCATCAAATGATGGTTGAAGCATTACTCGCTTCCGCCGGTGGCTTGTGGATTAAGTATTCGCCGCCGTCGACCGCCTGTGGACTAAGAATGCCGGACTAGGTATGACTCGCCGACAACAGTCGCCTGCTGACTAGGCACGCTGGGCTGTTTGACTCGCCGCCGGTGGTCGTCTGCGGACAAAGTATGCTAGACTGATACTCCCGTACTCACGCACGGGCTCATTTAGTGTCACCTCGAGCGAGTGCGCTTCAGCGGATCGGATGTCACCGTGCCTTTTGTGATACACGGCAAACAAAATTGAGTGTAACTCGGAAATGGTGTCAATGATGATGAGTAAGGTGAAAAGCACGCAAGTTGCTGAGGTATACGAGCAGATTTTCCCAACAATCTCTTTTGTATCCTTTAAAAATAAACTGATTACCAGACGTTGTCGCATTAATTAGAAGGCCTTAGGCCCATTTGAAGAATATATTGAGCAATCAAGGGCCGAGACAAGTACGAAGTAGATATCATATCCACACAGGGACGACTTTTCTGCACCTCGTCAGGGCGCAGTCACGTGACAAGAGGGATCACGTGACCACCTACCACCCACCCCCGTACCCTCATCTTCCTGTTTTTAATTTCACCGTTTTCTCCTCTCTCAATCAGTGACCTTTCGCACAGCGTTTCTTTTTTTTTTTTTGCGCTACATGCTGGGATTTGGACTGCGCGTTGAAATGAATGTGGGCTGTACGAGCTTAACGTCCAGTAGCCGGCGATGTAGTAAAGTGATCGAAACTGGCGCTCAAACCAATATCATGCTTGCAGGCGGCGTCGCTGTTACTGTTATGTACCGAGAACAAATGTGCAGTCGACTGCAGTCATTATGACCTTTTAAGTGATGTGGAATGCAAAACAGCTTCTCAAAGTGCAACATCAGCTATCAGACCACACGTAACGTTTGCCTGGTTGTGCCCAACATTACAAAGTACGTCACCGTTGCATTTCACTATTTATTTTGCATGGTTTATATAGACAAAGAATCTGAACGTCGTATTATAGAATTCGCAGTTGATTGGAAAATGCGTGTCCCTGGTTCGTTCGCACAGGTGAAGAAAGCTTGAGGAGGCAATGTCTGCATTGACAACCTTTTTATTTAACATCCCGATCGTTTTGTAAAGCGTCGGGGGGTGCGTAGGCGGTCACGTTATCCCTGTTGTCACGTGACTCCGCCCTGACGACATGCAAAAAAAGGCGTCCTATCCAGACCTGGAAGACCTTCCCGCTACGGAGGTCTTCCAGGTGTTCTTCCCATGGTCGTATCGCAGCAAGGTTCTCCTGCTCGGCCAATGGGCGACTTGAGGTTCATGGTGCTGCCCTAGACTCCGTACTACAATTCGAAGTTTGCAGTTTCGCGCTCAAGCGGTACCTCTTCGGTTCGTCTTTGAAAAACCAAAATGGCCGAAGATCGTTGTTGCGCAATCATGAGCAACGTGTGCATCAAAAAGGTTGAGAGCTAGATTAGCCGTTTGTTTTTCTGCGATAAATTAATTTTGTTGACATAAAACAAGTGCATACTAATAGCACTCTAAAAAAATACGTTCACTTTATGCAGCTTTGTTGTTTTCCATTAGGTTTTCTTTTTATTCCGGAAACACTGCTATCGAGGCTGCACACTCGGTCTCCTCGATCGAATGTAGTGAGGTCGCAGAACAGACTCGATGTCTAGTGTGCTCTTCGGTGAGTGACACTAAAATTTACCATGTGGCACCGCACGAGTGACAAAGGGACGATGTGCGCTCGCTTCAAGTGACACTAAGTTAGCCAGTCTGACAAGGGTATAAGTATCGCTTGCCACGGACAGTCGAGAATTACCTCAGGCGACCGTCCGCGGCGAGTCATATTTAGTTCAGCTACTGGCGCTCTCTTTCATTTCCTCCCAGTAACTCTAATAAAAATTAAGAAGAAAACACCTTTGTGATGCTGAACTAAGACCTCGGACAACGAATTGCTTGGTTCGGGGTTCGACTCCTACTGAGACCTTTGGTGAATCTTGCTGCTAGCGATTAATTGTTCCTAGTACGATTATGTATAATTTGCGAAGAATAAGTACGCTCTTTACATCATCATCATTTATTAAACCTTGAAGGCCCTCACAGAAATTACACAAAGCGTGGGTACCTGCTGCAAAAAAAAACATTATATAAAGGAACAAACAAAAAGTGGGTTACACGCTGGAGAACAAAAACAGAAAACCATCTTTAAAGGGGCCCTGCAAGGACTTTTTTACTGGTTTTAATTTGCACCGAACCTGAGCGCGCTGAACGTAGTAACTTAGTGAATCTTTTCTTTTATCGAATTTCGCTGTATTTTAAAAGTTATAGGCAAATTAAAATTCCAAAAACAAGCAAAAACAGCCTCCTTGATGACGGCCTTGGTTGCTTGAGTGGCCGTGAACTAGAGGAGAGGTAATGAGCTCAGCGAGCGGTCACGGCTGCCGCACTCCGTGTCGATGGCTCGAAAAGGCGCCACAAATTATGTTCTGGCTAGGCTGTATGAAGCGGGCAACCAGGGTGGCTCGCATTGCATTTGCTGCGCAATTAAACACTAATTCAGCATGACACTTCATTGGGCACAAACGACAGCAAACACGGGGTAAAGATCAGTTCAGAACGGGAGCCATTCGCGCTGCCATTCCGCCAAAAGTCCAAACCGCAAGCCAAAGATGCTCGCGGAAGGCCTTGGGAACGCTCGGAACAGGTCGGATCGTCCAGTCCGAACGACCGCAGCGCCGCCGCGTATATCCGGGACATTTCTACGCTCGCCGTTCGTTGGTGCCTAATCCCACTACATTTTTCTAGTATGCGACGCCTTTTCCACCGCTTGGCGGCGAATATGTCGACGGGTCATTTCTTGTTTCCGTACTTTCTAAACTGCATTTCTTTCTTATCTGATCTAAAATTGTGAACAAAAACTACTTTCATACATAATTGAAACGGTTCGCGACACTTATATTTTGTATTTCGATAAAAAGAAAGCTTTTAGAGGCTCTGACCAGTAGTAAGTCCAGGACCTACGACGTCACATATCGCGCGCTTTGAGCACCGCGGGTCGCCCCCGTAGGTGGAGGGAGTTTCCGCGTCGTCCGGTTGAAATATGACGCACTGATATTTAGTTACTCTCTCTGTGCCCGCTGGCTTGCCCGAACCCCGAGGGACGTGGAAACCGCAAAAAAGGTAAACGCTTAAATATGATTGCAGGGCCCGTTTAAGGAAAAACAGCTGATTAAACAGAAAATGCTTCGTAAGCTTATGCACTGCCTGCTATGCGCGGGTGACGTTCTTTTAGTTAAACTTGAGCGTTACTGATTTCACATGGAATCCAGCCCACAAACATATTCGCTGATAAAATGGGATTCCTCTCCAGCAAGGTAGAGGGGCTCAGAGCGATATAAGAGGACGCCGTACCAAACCTAATAATGACCGCCCCTTCCACCCCCCCCCCCCACACACACACACAGACACCCTGGCCACCGCCATGTTATGCACGTTTCCCTTCTGGTCACGTGAACTTACCAAAAACGTGACATCTACGATTAGATCGCAGCGCCCAGAACTTCTTGGTGGCGTTGTCGGTGTCCCGAGCGAGATAATTTGGGACGTGAGAAAGTTGATCGAATGCAATTGGAGCGTTCTGGGTGCTCTCTCAATAAGGTATATGACGTGGAAATACCTGCACATTATGGTCTCCGTCGGCGTGGATATTGCCGCATAGAAAGGATAGAAATGACCCTGCGTTGATCGAACCTAAGGTTGGTTCCAATATTCTTTGCATAAAGTTTAGCGCGGCGCTTATTGTACCCTTGTTGACTATCAAAGTGACCAATATTTCTAGTGAACCTTGTGCGATGTGTATTCATCCAATTTAGCAACGGCGATCGCGTAACTTGTGCTTGGCAATGTGCAGCTCTGGTGCCACTCTGTCCAAGTAGCCAGAGGCACAGATTGGCTGCGCGCCAGACTGAAAAGCTGATTTGAAGAAGACTTGTACGTAACATGTTATTATAAAGCGTTACTTGTACGCAGTTGTTGTTGTTGTTGTTTTTATATAAAGTAACGACCTAGTGGTTGTTTTTGGTGTTGTTGTTTAAGAAAGAACGAGAAACCTATTCTTGCAACTTTTGATGAAGTAACAAGTAACGGAATTTAGTTATTTCTCGGGGCAAGGTGTGCAAAACAAGTTCCCAGCCTAGTGCTCCCCGCTGCTCGGGCCTGTAATTTGCACGACTAAAAGACGCTATATAGGCCATTATGAGATAAGCCCAAGAAATATTAGTGTGGCCACAAGACAAACAAAAATTGGAAATGGCTACTGCTTTATTAGGACGACACAATCAAAGTAATAAGAAAATAACGCGTTGCTTTCAAGCTGAGGTAGCGCGTTTCTTTCGAATCGCAGCAACGAGTCGCCTACTTTTTCAGTAAGTAGCGAGTAATGGTATTTAGTTACTCTATTTCAGTAACGTGCGAATGTCGGCTTTGAAGCGTCCCTGCATTCGAAATGCTTTCCCGCCCACAATGTGCTAAGAAGTAAAAGCGATAGCTGTAGCAGGTTCGCGCACATCGGGATCCTCACGTCGCTGTGTAAGCGCCTCGGCTTCGCGCTGTCGCACCTCGGGATCTTTGAGACGTTGCCGCGTACACGCGGCACGGGCGGCCTCCCGTTGGTGGTCAGTGTGGGCGCGACGCCGGTCGTGAGCAGCGGAAGCTGGTCGTTCACTCCGCGCTGGCTGCTGGGTCGGATCCGAGTACGGCCGTGCCAGGCGCCGCCATTAGCAAAAACGGTGACGACGCAAGCGAAACTGCAGGTTTTCCCGTTATTGTTCAGAGGGGAAGGCGTTCAGGGATGGGCGGAGAGGAGGAAGCATGGATAGAAACGAGGCGAAACTCCGCGGGGAAGGCGGGTGCAAGGCGGGTGCATGGCGACCCAGAAAAGGCGCGCCGGTCTCGTGGCGTGCCGTAAAAGCCGGCGTCACGCGAATAACGCGAAAGTGTTCAGGAGCTTTTGTCGCGCCGGCCTCGGTGCCCTGCAAGAAAAGGTGCCGTGACGCGAAAACCCTCATTGGTCGATAGGGTCATGACGTCACAGCCACATGACCTAACCTAGGTCATGTGGCTGTGGCTGACGGACGAGCCTAGGCTAGGCTCGTCCTCAGTTCTATCCGTAGCGGTGGAGCGGAAAGTTTCCGTCCGTCGCCGAGTCCGCTCAATGGCGCTACAATCCTACCGTCATCGTTCGTCTGTGGAGAATGCCTATCCCACCGCGGGTCCGCCGCTAGTCGGCCGGGCGAGTCCGCCGGGGAAGAACACGTGCGCGATGGATGCGGTGCCGTCAACCCGTACGGGGCGCTCTTCTGAGTCGTAGTCTCCTATGAGTGCGGATGCCGCATCTACGTCTGCTCCTGTTTCGGCGACGGGGTCGTCCACGCAAAATTGAAGCAGAAAACGCGGAGACGAAGGCTAGGCGTGCAGAGGCGCTGCGCCACAACCGGGCCAAGGATTCGATAACGCTATCGCGTTCCACATTTAAAGGCGAAGCTTAAGCGTCCTCCGACTTCTACGTTTCGAGTTGGGTTCAAGTGGTAGAGATGTTATGGCGAAATCGAACACGGAGGAAGTTGCTAAAACCCTCCAACATTAGGCGTATCAACTGAATACTGCAAAAGTGGGCTTTCGTGTACATGGGTAACGTTTGAAAACAGGCGTTTTGAAGTTATCCTTCCCAGACGACGGGGAAGGCACTTCGCTGACGCTTCTTCGTCGTCGCACCGTTTTTCACGGATTGTCGAGACCCTCCTCTCTTCCCTCTTCGCGCGGCGCGGCCAATGGGAAAACCCCGCTTCTCTCTCCTCGCGACAGGGGCGGAGAGAAGGAGGATTTTGTCCATCTCCGCTGCGGCGATAGAAAACAACCAACGCCGACATCCCTGCAAAGCGTAACCAACTAAGCTATCGCATAAAAAAAAAAAAAAAAAAAAAAAAAAGCCCACTGATTTGCGCTTTTGACACTGCCTGATTGGTCCATTAGCTCGTAGCGTTGGCTGCGTCTGAATTTAAGCTGGAACGAAGTGCAGACGTTACAAATTGAAAGAAAGCTGCTGGCATGAAATAGTCACGTGCACATTAAACTCCGTTTCACTTTAAGTCCGAACGTCGCCGACGTTACAATCTGATGGATTCGATCAAGTAGTGCCAGAAAGTGCATCGTCACGGCGCTCATGGCCTTTGTCAACGGCTAAACCGATCACGCAGAGAAAAAGAGCAGCATCGTTGCGCATTCACTCTGTCTGATGAGTTGAGTCGGTACGAGCAAACTCAAAAAGACAACGAGAGCCGTCACGAAGCAATTTTTGCGCTGCTTGGTTGGCTACACTTGATCCTAGTGCGTCACCTGCAGTCGAACCTTTAAAGCGAAAGAGAATAGCAAGTCATTTAGAGCCAGCAGCAAACAGGGTGGTTGTATCGACATCGCGGCCGGAAGTTAACGACTGCTCGAGGTGGCGACGGGCATCATTGCCATCCGTGTTCCCTGACCTTGCACAACGCAGGAAGGAATCGAGCGGATCTATGTGTGGGAAACAACGATAACGCGAACGGCCCGCAGTAACGCTCATGGTATATCGTCGCCGGGCGTGAACCAAGGCCATCGGTACGTATACACGCATTCACTCTTCCAAGCGTTTTATTTCTCGTGTTTTGTAAAGCACAGGAACCCAGAAAAGGGTGACCACCCGTCCCGCGCTCGCGGGACTCTCCCGCAATGAGGGCTCGTGTCCCGCGCCCCGCAAGAAATTCCAAAACCTTCAGAATGTCCCGCATTTCATACTGTTTTAAAATTCACTCCAACTCATGGTGTTGCCGAACAATGGGGCTAGTGGAAGCGCGAAGGTCGCTGCTTACCATGTGAATCGCAAGGGTACGGCAGTTTCTATCCTAGCGCTGTGGGACGCGACCGTCCTTCTTGCAGGAGAACCGTCGGCATGCTCCGTTGTGCTTCCCCTTTTGGTGGCAAAATATTGTACAAAAAATTGCTCGCCAAAAGTTTCAATATAAAATATTGTGATTTCTTGAAATAACGGTATAAATGCTAAAGAACAGCTGTTGATTTTTTTTTTTTTTTGTGAAGACGGTTACACAATGCAAAAACCTGCAACTCACACGGTCGAAAAAGAACATAATGTTAAAAATTTGTGTAGGACCTCATTAATAAAAAGTAAGCGTGGACAGAAAACAATAACCCGAAAAAGAATTATACCTTCTTAATTTCATTTGATGAATTGAGTTCTGCTTCACTCGATTTTTAGGCTTTCAGCATTGTCACATTTAATAACATATTTGGCATAAAAAATTAATCTCTGGGAGTGAAAATTATTTGTCTAATTGGTGCGATACAATTTGCAGGTGCATAAACAGCACACAATATTCAATCTGTTAACAGAGCCTCACTTCGTGATGAGAGTCGTCAAAAATTTCCTTCGCCCCCTTACCCCCCTTACCCCTCTTCCCCTTCCCCCGCCCCCCCCCCCTCCCCCTCCCCCGCGTGTCCCGCATTTTGACTAGCAGGAAGGTGGTCACTCTAACCCAGATATAAATAACCATGTTGCAGTTCAATATTCGGATTGCTCGATCAGTTTTCTTTCTCAAGAAAAATCGTTCTGACAATTGTGCTGTCACATGGGGGGGGGGGGGGGGGGGGGGAAGTTGCTCAACTGTGTCATTAAATATTAAAAGTGACTCGTGCTCCTGCTGCAACAACCGTCGTCTAGCGTTATACGAATAAGAAAGAACGTGCAGGCGAGCTAGAAAATTTTCAAACGTCTTGAAATGCCCGTGACCGAGGAACGAAGTGTGGGACATATATACACACAGAGGTATCAAAAGTTTAGAAACGTATTTGTTTGCTCTTCTTGTGGCCCTTTGGTTTAGGGTTTTCAAGACGTTTCTAGGAACATTTTCACTTGCAAGTATCGGCCACGGCTCGTACTGGGACTCAAGGAAATATATCCTGTCACACCGCGAGGCGAACACACCAGCACTACGCGATGTTATTTCTTCGTTTCACGCTGTGTGCATAATGTTTCGGTAAATTGTGTTTCTAATTAGCGTTTGTATGTTTCACAACGTAAAGTTACTGGGAGGACATTCACCATTAACATTGACTGGAAAAATGAGAGCGAAATTGCTCGCTGAAAAAGCTTAATGGAGAAGGAGGAGCACGTTGCTGTCTTCATTTGTTTTGCTAGCCTAGGTGTGGCTTTGGCTTTTGATGTTCCATGTTTGAAGTAAAAGTGGTTGGCGTCGACTCGACACCCTTCGTGGTGGTAAATTGAGCTGATATTACGCTACCCAATAACTGCACCTATGCCCTTCTTTTTTTCTTTTTTTGCAGATTTTGTTAGGAAAAGTCCTGAACGCTACTTTAGTGCGGTCTGTGCACGTGAATTATACGGCCAGGGGGATATAATATAGAACGCTAATTGTCACGATAAGTCGGGTCATTAACTGCAAATATACCATTACATTTTTAATAGGTGAACAAAAACATGTGGTTTCAATAAAAAATTCGGCGAGCGTCATTAAACACCACTAAGCCTGTGAATTTCAGAAAGAGTCAGAGCGCCTTGGACGTCCGCTGGTGACGTAACCACTTGTGCAACAGTCACAAGGCTGGCAGTGCAAAAAAGGAAATGACAATATTATCAACCGCGGTAATTACCTAACTTATCATGAGGATTCGCCCCCCATTACGTGTTCACTTGTCCGTATAACTCACTTGGAGAAACCGCGTTACTACAGGCTTTCCCGCTCATTTTAATCCAAACGACGATCAATTTCATCCCAGTGCCGTCCAATTTAATTCAAGCGACATCGAATTTAATCATCGTGCTACCGAATTCAGTCCCGAAGTCAATCAATTGAATCTCCAGTATATACATGTGCTTATTTTTCTTTAGTGTTCGCGTTTCGCTTACACTTTTCATAACTTTGTGTAATTGTTTATAGAATTTGTTTTTGTTCGGGACAGATCATATTTTGATCACTATTGTTATTACTTAGAGCTAATAGTCGCATGATTGACGTAGTTAATTAGCATGTTGATTACTTTTTTGGTAACCTCCAGTTTTAGTGGCGCACTCGAATTCAGTTTAGCTTAATTGGCGTTTTATTTACTCCTTCTTATTAGTTCGGCTTATTATAGATACAATTCAGACGATATAAGTGCCACTACAGTTTGTGAATACTCTTGATTTCTTCGCGCTATTATAGAACCTTTTGACTTTATTTAAAGCATAGTGGATTATGCCTTCCACTTCTAATTACTTCAAACTATTAATAACAAACTTCAAAATATACAAGTTCCCCAAACATTTTTTTATAACTCTCGATCACTTACTTAAGAAATTATTGAGAAGCATAACTTCGTAAAAGCTAATTTGATCCTTTGATTACTTTTTGCTTATATAGGTATTATTGAGACAAATAACTTTATAGAAGCCAAAGTTTTATTACTCGGTCGATTAATCTATAATGATCCCCAAAAAATTTGGAATAGCCTAGGAAGTGTTATCGCTCGGCCACATGATATACTTCCTAACGAGCTATTAATTGATGGCGTTTTGTATTCTAATTCCTCAATGGCTAATAAATTTAACACGCATTTCTTAAATTCCGGAGCCTCTTCTGCTGCATCCTCACCTGGTACTAGTATTGATTTTTACATGCCTTCGGTTTGATTTGCAAGCTCAATATTTCTTAGCCCTGTGACAGAGGAGGAGATAATGAACTTAATATTTGCCTTAAAAAATAACACAGCAGCTGGAGCCGACGACCTAAAGGCTGTACCGATCAAAGCAGTATCCCATTCTTTAAGTCGTCCCCTGGCGCATATTTGCAACACTTCAATACTGACTGGCATATTTCCAGAAAAAATGAAACTAGCCCGAGTGTGTGTAATACATAAAGGGGGCCCACATAACAATGTAAATAATTATAGACCAATTTCGGTGCTGCCTTTATTTTCTAAAGTCCTAGAGCAGGTTATAAACGTTCGACTTTCAAATTACTTGACAGAAAGGAAAATAATTGTCAAACAACAATACGGTTCCCAGAAAAATAAGTCGACAGAAAATGCATTATTACTTATTAAAGATAAGCTGATAAGTAGTTTTGAAAATCAACTATACACTGTAGGAATCTTCTTAGACTTTCGGAAGCGTTTGATTCAATTAAACACGACATTCTTTTATTAAAGTTATCATATTATGGTATAAGGGGAATAACTTGGGATTTAATTCGCAGCTATTTATCTGACAGGTCACAATATGTACAAAGAAATAAATTTGAATCTGAGCAAGAAAAAAAAAAGGTATGGCGTACCTCAAGGATCAATTTTAGGGCCATTACTGTTCCTGATTTATATTAATGATATAGTAAATATTCCTAAAACTCCAGACATTATACTTTACGCAGAAGATACCAATCTGTTTTTTATGGATAAATATATAGGTCTAATCGAGGGTGCATCAAATGCATGGCTGCGCGAGCTTGAACTCTGGCTTAACTCCAACCAACTGGAACTAAACATTAACAAAACAAAATGCATTATTTTCAAACCTGGATTTAAGCAACTAGGTAGTAACTTTAAGATAACGTTTAAAATCATGAAACTGGAGCGAGTGACCTCCCTAAAATTCCTAGGCGTTTTCTTCGAAGAAACACTAAGCTGGACCCACCATATAAATCATGTCCGTTCTAAAATATCTCGATCCACAGGCATCATATACAAACTAAAAGATCTCCTCCCTAGATGGCTAAAATGTCAGTTATACTACAGTCTAATATAATCGCACTTACATTACTGCTTATTAGTCTGGGGAACTACCACAAAAACCAATCTAGATAGGTTATTAGGCATACAGAAAAAAGCAATTCGCTGTATTGCAGGTGCTCACTTCACCGATCATTCAGCTCCATACTTCAAAAAGTAAAAAAATTTGGATATAAAAATGCTGTATACGCTAAAACTAGCCATGGAAATATATTATTACTACAACAATGAACAAAATAAATTTTGTGAAACTTATCATACCAAGACAACCCAATATGATCTGCGGAATGAAACTTACATAAAACCCAAAATACGGACAAACTACGGCTCGCAAGCGTTAGCCTACAAAAAAACAGAAATTTTAAATCGACACCCCTGTGTGGTTGAACTATTAAAATCTCCTACTTCATTACCTAGATTTAAGAAGACCATCAAACACTACCTTTTGGACGCCTCTGAATAGTTTTGTATTTGTGTATGAGTGCATGTATGTATGAATAATATGTATTTTGTATTCTGTATTTGTATTTGTACTTTTGTGAGAAGCGTCTAGCCATACGCCATCCGTTATATTTCTGTGTATTCAAGTTGAACCTTGATTGTAAAACATGTTTTCCTGTTTAATGTGCATATGTTAATCAAATGTTTCTAGGCTTGCAACTGGTTGGTCTGTTTGTGTTATTACCATTTCCTTTTTTTTCTGCTGTGCGATGTATAAGGGTGGGGGGGGGGGGGGGAGGGGAGCCTTGTCAGGTAAAGTCTGTTTACCTTTTGCCCACTCACCCGTGACTCAAGAAGTCCAAATAAAGGTTATTATATTACTTAGAAATATTATCGACAAATGCGACTGCATAAAATTTCATTTCAGATTTGAGTCGCTTTTTTATTACTTCCTGTTTGTATTCACTCAATTGTCTTTAAGTTAGATAAGTTAACTTAGTGGTTACTTTACCTTTCCCCGTTATATTACACGCACAACTGAGCATATATCAGCATTATTGTTACATCTTGATTACTTTCGAGTAACTAGTGACCTATTTAATTTCATATATCATTATTACTTTGAGCTTTTATACAACAGCGATTTATTCTCAGTTCAGTTTACCATTATGATCACTCTTTTTGATTGCTTCGACTTAATATTGACTCAATAGAGCTTGATTCAGCCTAATTGACATCATGACTACTCTTGAGATTACTCTGAGAAAATAGACTTACTGCTTTACTGTGAGACCGAGTAACATTGTGAGTACTCTTTAGATTACTTCGAGTTATTTTTGATTCAATGAACTTTAATTTGCCCTAATCGACATCTTAATTACTTGATTACTTTGAGCTAATATACAACCAATCTATTTGTCATGATCTTAATTGATCTTACGAGTGGTTGTTCGATTACTTCAACATACTGATAACTCACTCAACTTTAATACAGCCTAATTGATATTGACGCCTCTCTTAATTGCTTCGAGTTATTATACCACCAGTTGATCTGTTATGAGCTCAATTTGCATTAATTTGATTTGATTACTTCGTCTGACTTTTGAAGGGCTATAATTCGGTCAAACAGACAGTTTGATTACTGTTTTTATTACTTTGAGCTAATATTAAAAAAATGAGTTTTTATGCTCAATTCCTATAATAATTACTTTTTTCGTAATTTTGAATTACTATTGGCCTAATATACTTTAGTTCGCTTTAATTTACATTTTGGTGACTCTTGATGACTTCGAGTTACTATGCCAAAGGTAGGTTTATTAATTATAAGCTCGCTTCATTTATTTAAATTTATTTAAATACCATAAGAGCCCGTGAGCCGGGGTATTACATAAGGGAGTGGGTTAAAAAAATAACGAGGTTAACACTTGGCGGAACGAACCGATGTCTTGTGCAGAGACGATGGCTTCGGGCAGGCCGTTCTAGTCCACAGCTGTCGCCGGGAAGAAAGATTTAAGGACTGCTGTATTTCGAGTGAAAAAAGGCCGACTTTTGCATGGTGGTCAATGCGAGGTGATATGCGATGAGGTAGCAAGATGAATGATGACATTGATTACTCTTTTGATTACATTTAGTTGCTAATAACCCGTTGAACTTTATTGGGCATAATTGACTTTTTTGTGATTATCTTGATTACTTTAAGTTATTATACAACCAATTGATCTATTATGAGCTTAGTTAACATTATTATTACTCTTTTGATACTTCGAGTTTTTTACCTTGTGGACTTAATTTGGCTTAATTCACATTGTAATTACTGTTTTGAATACTTTGAGCTAATAGTAAATCATAATATATCAGTTAGTTGAATATTAGCTCAAAGTATTCAAAAGGGTTATCCCAATGTCAGTAAGGCCGAATTAAATTTCGCTGGGTCAACAGTACCATAAATTAATGAAAAGAATAATAATGTGATTGGAGGTCTTAAACAGATCAATTGGTGGTATATCTCGAAGTAATCAAGATAATTACCAAAATTGCAATTATGCCAAAATAAAGTCTAAAGTATCAATAGTAGCCAAAAGTAATAAAGAGTAACCATAATGTCGACTAGCCTCATAATAAATCAATTACTTCAATATTAGAACGAAGTCATTGAAAAGTCGTCATTGTTATGTAGGCCGGATTAAAGTTAATCGGGTCAAAAGTAACTCTAAGTAATAAAAAGTAATATTACTGTGAATTCCACTTATAATAAATCAAGTTGTGCTATAACTCAAAATTACGCAAAATTGTCGTTAAGATGCATATTGGCAGAATTAAGGTCCATTGGGTCAGTAGTAACTCAAGGTAATTAAGAGCCTAGTAAAATGATTTGAGCTCATAACAGATCAATTGGTGGTATGACTCAAAGTAATCAGGAGAGTCACCAAAATGCCAATTATGCTGAATTAGTTCATTGAGTAAATAGGAATTCAAAGAGATCAAGAGTAATCACCATGTCAATGGGGCTCATATTAAATCAATTGGTTGAATATTAGCTTAAGGTAATCAAGAGTCATCATCATGCCAATTAGCCCGTATTAAAGTCTATAGGCGAAAATTAACTGGAAGTAGTCAAAAGAATATTATTGTGAATCGACCTAGTAATGGATCAACTGGTTTGATAATAACTCGGAATAATCAAGAGACACCACAATGCCAATTAGCTGGCACTCTACTGAGTAAATAGTAACTCAAAGTAATCATATTACTAATCATGACATCAATTAAGCTCATAACAAATCAGTTGGTTGAATATTAGCTCAAAGTAATCAAGTCATCAACAGCGTTTTTCGACACTGGGACAAGGGACATAAGCGTTGAGGTTTTTCAAAACTATGACTTTTTGCCTGTGGAAAAGACAGGCAAAAATTTGAAGGTATGTGGAATGAGTGCAATAATGAATGACTTGACGCATACACTAGCTTAAAGACCGACGACCAGTTCGCGCTTTCCACTTTTCGCCCGCTTCCTTCTCTCCCTCCTACCCTTTCCACCCACGCCCACCCCTCTTGGTCCCTTCTTTCCATCCTTCGCTTCCCTCGCCCGAAGGCGTGGAGAGGAGGGTCTTCTGCCTTGCAGAATCTCGAGTCTGGTCGTCGGCCTTTAAGTCCAGACGCAGCCGAAGCTACGAGCTAATGGAACTATTCAAGCAACGTGAAAAGCGCAAGTCATTGGTTTTTGTTTTGTTTCTGATTGGTTAAAGGGGCCATGAAACGAATTGTGGGCTGGGTTAAATTATTTTAAATTGGGACTTTACTAATTGCATATCGTTTAGTTGGTCAAAAGAAAGAGGGTAGAAAGTCAAAAGTCAGCTTTTCGGTACGAACATTTGGAAATATAGCGGACTATTTTGTACCTTCTTTCCTTCGAAAGCGCTCCGCTTTTTCACTATGATACATCCGCGGTTCCCAAAGCGCGTCAGCGGTGCCAACCTGACGTCAGCCGAGCCCAGCTCACGCATTGGACACGAGAACTCCGTCCCCCGCAGGGGGCACCTGTGAAAGCAGGTGTTTGGAGAGTGGCGTCTCCACGGACCCCGAGCCATGCGGGTTCGCCCGCCCACGTCTGACTGTGCGTGGCTTTCCCGTGTCTGGGGAAAAGGGCATCCTGGTGGTTGAGCCAAGCCCGGGGTAGGTTTGGACCCTTCGGGGCCCCCTGGGCGAGGCAATACACCACTTCGGCCCCTGCTTCCCATAGACGGGAGTCCTGGTAAGGCCCGGCCAGGATGATTCAGTCTAGTCGCCACTCCTTCTACTATCCCCTCCCTTCTTTCACCCTTATCTCCTCCTCCTTTTCACTCTTCTCATTTCTCTTCTTTCCTTTTCAACTTCTTTGGCGGCAAGGGCTAACCTTGGGTGGTGACAGATACTCTCGTCCAGATCCACACTTGGTTATAGTTTCTGGGTAGCGCTAATAGAGTAATGCTTCCAGCAAAGCCATATTTGTTATGGGGTGTTACCTATTCCCTCGTTGGGCTCCGTGGTGGGCGGCGCGCCACAGATTCTGAACACCCTTTGCCTTTTTATGGCCCCCCTCTCTTCTAAACCCCGAGCAGAGCGACCCCCCAAAAGGGTTCGCCCCGCTCCCCCTACTTTTGAAAAAGCCAAAGAACCCGACACCTTTTCACGATTTCTTGTACTTCATGCTGCGAACGACTCTCTACCGTTATCAAAGATGTCACCTTTCCTTGTCTCTAAGGTCCTAGAGCAGACGATTGGAAAGAATTACAAGGCAAAAAAACTTGCTGGAGACCTCCTCGTTGAGGTAGAAAACAAAACTCAAAGCACAGCATTACTGAAGTTGACCAGCTTAGGTGAACACCAAGTTTGTGTAACCCCGCACCGGACTTTAAATACTGTCCGCGGCGTCATCTCTGAGGATGACCTCCTTCAGTGTACTGAAGAAGAAATCCTTGAAGGGCTGCGTCGGAGTGCTGTTGTTGCCGTGCGGCGAATCACGCTACGACGAGACGGACAGGAGATACCAACCCGACACCTAGTCCTGACTTTTGAACTCCACTCTCTGCCTTCCACCGTGAAGGCAGGGTATCTAAACTGTAGAGTTCGTCCTTTCGTTCCAAACCCACAACGGTGCTTTCGTTGCCAGCGTTTCGGGCATGGCTCCCGAAACTGCCGCGGCCGAGAAACTTGGGCGAAATGTAGTGCCACTGACCACGTCGCTCACATATGTGAAAACAACCATAAATGCATAAACTGTGGCGGACCACACCCCGCATTTTCACGCACATGTCCGAAATGGAAGGAAGAAAAGGAGATAATTACATTTAAGGTCAAACACAATCTCAGCTACCAAGACGCTAGAGAACAGCTTGCCTTCAAGGCAAGGGGTTCATATGCCGAGGCAGTGCGAAGGGGACCCCCACTGTCTATGGCATCCGTGGAGACGCAGACTTCCCCGGAAGACCTGTCATCTCCACAAGGGTCCTTTTACGTACGTCCGAAGACAGTGGGCAACCCACTGCCTTCATGCTCCAATGAGTGTATTGTGCCCTCTAAGGAGGGTGCTGCACCCTCCAAGGAGCCAGACGTGTCGTCACCGGCACTAGCTGGCCCTTCTGGCCGGGGTCGGGGGCTGCCTCCCCGTGCCTCTGGCAGCTCTTCAAAGCCTGGGCGGTCAGATTCACCTCTACCGCCCAAAGGACCCAAGGTCTCATTGGATGAGAAGATGGATGTGAGCGTCCCACTCTCCGATAAGGACCTTCCTCTCTCTCAAACAGGCTCTGTTTCCTCGGCCTCCTGCGAGGCTGGAGGACGGCCTAAAGACACTGCAAAAAAGAAAACAATCCCACGGATTGTGGCACCAAAAGACGCATAAACTACATTTCACAATTTTTGCGTAAAACACATATTGAGGCGTTTCCTTTATTGAAGATAAATGTCTTTCTTCCTTCAGTGGAACTGTAGAGGCCTCCTGTCTAACTACGATGATGTGAGCGATCTTTTAGAGGATCACCGGCCCATTGCATGTTGCTTACAGGAAACGCACCTAAAAACCACCCACACCAATGTTTTAAAACACTTCCAGGTGTTTCGTAGGGACCGTACACATGCAGCTCACGCAGCTGGAGGTGTTGCGGTGGTTGTCCAACGTTCAATTCCTTCTAACGAGGTAGCCCTGCAGACTTCACTTGAGGCGGTGGCTACACGTATTTTGTTAGATCGAATAATTACAGTCTGTTCATTGTATGTACCTCCCAATTATCAGTTACATATGGAGGAGCTAGAAGACCTTGTTAATCAACTTCCTTCACCTTTTTTACTTTTAGGAGATTTTAATGCACACAATCCCCTGTGGGGTAGTGACAGACGGGATTCTAGAGGGGCCCTTGTTGAACGTTTTTTGCTTTCTGCGGGATTGTGCCTGCTGAACACAAATGAATCTACATATTTTAGCTCAGCAACTCACACTTTCACTTCCATTGACCTATCTATTTGTCACCCATCATTATTCCCATTGCTTTCATGGAAGGTCATACCGAATCCTCACGGAAGTGACCACTTTCCCATCATCTTAGAATTTAACCATCTTCTCATGACAGTCCCAACACGCTGTCCTTGTTGGAAATTCGAAAATGCCAACTGGCCTACCTTTAAAGAATCATCTCTTTTTGCATGCGCATCACTTGACGATCTTGATATCAATAAAGCCACTCAATATATCACTCAGCACATTTTACAAGCTGCCATTCTCTCCATCCCCATGACGTCCTCGCATCTGCCCAGGAGACCAAAGCCCTGGTGGAACAAAGATTGCCGTTTGGCCAAAAAAGAACAAAATCGAGCGTGGGGTATATTTAGGCGCTACCCTACAACACACAATCTTATTGAATTTAAGAGAAAAAGGTCCCAGGCGAGGTGGATTAGAAGGCAAGCTAAGAAAAAAAGTTTTAGAGGGTACGCTTCTTCAATTAACATCACTGTATCTGCAAAGGAAGTCTGGGATCGCGTACATAAAATTGACGGCTCTTACCGGTCATTCACTGTCCCACTCTTGAGTCGGAATGGAGTTTGTTCTGCAAGCCTTGAGGAACAGGCCAACATCCTCGGTGAACACTTCGAGTATGTCTCCAGTTCGGAACATTACACCTTAACGTTCCAGCGATACAAGATCAATGCAGAAAAAAAAGCTGTTATCACATCAGGTGGCACGCACGAACCCTACAACACTCTATTTACATTATACGAACTTCAAATGGCACTTCTTTGTTCCAAACAAACTGCCCCTGGACCAGATGGTATTCATTATAAAATGCTCGAACATCTTCATCCATCCACTATGGAGCTAATTTTGTACCTTTTTAATAGAGTTTGGCTCGAGGGCCACTTTCCATCCTCCTGGAAGACCGCTGTGGTTGTACCAGTGCTTAAGCCCGGCAAAGATCCCTCTTGTGCATCTAGCTACAGACCAATAGCACTAACTAGCTGTCTTTCCAAGACATTAGAAAGGATGATTAACAAGAGACTCATGCTTTTTTCTAGAACGCAACAGCTGCCTTGATAAGTTCCAGTGTGGCTTTCGGTCAGCACGGTCCACTGTCGATCATCTCGTCCGCTTTGAGACCTTCGTACGCGAGGCGTTTGTCAACAGACAACAGTGTCTCTCCATCTTCTTTGATTTGGAAAAAGCATACGACACAGCCTGGCGTTACGGCATTCTGCAAGATTTATTCGATCTTGGTTTCCGTGGCCGAATGTTGAGTGCCATACAGAGTTACCTGCAGCACCGTACGTTCCGCGTGAGGCTGGGAAAAACTCTCTCGAGGGAGTTTTTACAGGAGAATGGAGTCCCTCAGGGGGGTGTACTGAGTGTCACTCTTTTTATCGTCAAACTTAATTCCATTGGCCGTGTAATTCCTCCTTCGGTGCAATATTCCTTATATGTTGATGATCTCCAGATCTCCGTTTCATCCTGTAACCTCTCAATTTGTGAACGTCGCGTTCAACTTGCGGTCAATAATTTGGTCAGATGGGCCGATACGAATGGGTTTAAATTTTCTCCCGAAAAAACAGCTTGTGTCAACTTTTCTCGTCGACGTGGTGCTCTTCAGGAACCGTCTTTGAACATGTATGGTTCTCCTATTGTTGTAAAAAATGAGCACAAGTTTTTGGGCCTTGTGTTCGATTCCAAGTTGACTTTCGTTCCACACATTAAGAGATTAAAACTCAAGTGCCTTAAATCTCTAAACATCCTTAAGGTCTTGTCACATGCATCATGGGGCTCGGACCGACTGTGTCTGCTGCGTATCTATCACTCAGTCATTCGCTCCCAGCTTGATTATGGTTGTATTGTCTATAACTCTGCTCGGGCATCAGTTCTAAAGATGTTAGATCCTATTCATCATCAAGGACTGCGACTGTCTACTGGTGCATTTCATACCTCCCCAGTGCTTAGCCTTTACGCGGAAGCAAACGAATTGTCCCTTGAGTATAGGAGGTTTTCCCTGGGTTTTATGTACTCTGTCAGGGTTCGCTGGGTCGCGGAGCACCCCGTTCGAGATAATATTGAGACGATCAAGTTCCAACGCACATTTGAAAACAAACCTTCCACAGTCCCCCCTTTTTCTATGAGGAATAATGCTGCAGCACGATCCGTTGAGATGGATGCAAAGCCTCAGTTGGTCCAATACCCTCCGGAAATAGCTCCATGGAACAACTGCCAGATACATTGCGACCTTACACTGACCAAGTATAACAAAAAGAATGTTCCACAGGAAGTCATAAGGCAGAACTTCTTTGAGCTTCAGACCAAATATCACAAGTATGCCAGTTTTTATACAGACGGGACATAAAAAGACTCCGTAGTAGGCTGTGCTATGGTGGGACCATCGGTAAATCAGGTGAAGAGAATAAATTCAAAAGCCTCTATACTAACAGCAGAGCTTTATGGTTTGTTGTTAGCTGTTGATTACATAATCAAAAACGCCTTTCTCACGCTGTAATCTACACCGACTCTTTAAGCTCTCTGAAGGCTGTCGCATCAATGAACCGTGTAAAAAACCCACTGGTTTCTGAGTTAAAGTACAAGATAATCCTGGCTGCAACGAAAAATTTTGACATAGTCTTATGCTGGGTTCCTAGCCATGTTGGCATTCCTGGAAATGAAGCAGCTGATAGTGCAGCCAGTTCTGCTAATGATAGAGAAATTGACACACACCAAATACCCTACAAAGATTACCACAATTCTCTGAAACGTTGCATCAAAGCAAAGTGGCAGCTGCAGTGGAACGGCGAAACCGGCAACAAACTACATGCAATCAAACCTCTTCTAGGTGAGTGGGAGAGCGCCCGACATCGGGAGCGCTTTTACGAAGTCGTACTGTGTAGGCTAATAATCGGTCATACTCGTCTTACACATGGACACCTCTTGAGCGGGGAGGATGCCCCTGAATGTGTGCACTGCAACCTACCTCTAAGTATTATGCACATACTCATTGAATGCCCTATGTATGACCAATGCCGGTATAAACATTACTCACTGCTTTATAAAGAACACATTCCACTACACCTTGCCCTACTACTAGGTGACGAACCGCTCATTCCATATAGTTGTGTTTTTAATTTCCTCACAGATATCGGCCTTCTACACCGACTGTGATTTTACTTTCTATCCTAAACTCATTGTCATATTGTTTACACTTATACACATTCATGTTCATGGTTTTATCATACATTTCGCTACTATAGCTCTTTCCTCTTCTTAAACCCGAATTGCAATAGTATAAGCTTGGCACAATATAGCCTTAGTTGCTGATGCGCCAAGAAACCCCAATCAATCAATCAATCAACGAGAACTCCGTCACTCGGTTTTATAAGCTCGTCAACAATAAATCCGTCGACAAATATTCAGATTCGCGTTCGTGGCCAATGAGTGCCCTGACGGAACTTATCGTCACTGGGGAATGACAAGTTCTATGGTGTGCATAAAAAGCGCGATTGTAGCTAATGGCGAATTCCACTGGGCGTTTTGGAGCGCGCCGAGGTCAGTCGACCAGATCCGGATTGGAGCACAAGATTCCAACGGGGTCGCGCCGCCTACGGATCCCCAGTGGAACATGACCACTGCTCCGGGATCGGCGGATGCCTTCCCGTCATTCAACTGCCCGGGAATCCCCTTTTCGCGGCCGCCGCGGTCGTTTCGAAGGCGTTTTCGCTACGCGGCGTTAACACGTGTTCGACGCACGAGTGGCAGGAATGGCTCAGGCGCTTCTAGCAAAGATTGCCGGAATGCCCGTAGCGCTGCAAAAACCTTCTCCTCTCCTTCCTGGAAAACGAACCGGCTGTCGAGCCAATGGGTAAGCAAGCGGCCATTACGAATTCTTCTGATGTCGAGACAATCTAGGAGCCCAGCCCGCGACGTGCTTCTTCTTCTGAGGCGAGATGCCCCACGAGAAAAGAAGTCACGTGTGTGCGCCGAGGGCTGGCCCGGCTGGCTTCCGGTTAAATCTGCCGAAATCGTGGGAGCGACTTTTCTCGTGGCGAATTCCACGGGTCGTTTTGGAGCGCGCCGGGATCGACTTTTCCGGAGCGAGCCTATTTCTCTGGGCGATCGGAATTGAGACGAACGTGTTCCACTTGTCGTTTTGGATTAGCTCCCGCTCCAGATCTCGATCTGGATCCGAGAAAAGTCGCTCCCCCGATTGTGGCGGATTCAACCGGAAGCCAGCCGGGTCAGCCCTCGGCGCACACACCTGACTTCCTTTCTCGCGGGCATCTCGCCTGATCTCGCCTCAGAAGAAATGGTAATGGCCGCTTGCTTACCCCTTGGCTCGACAGCCGGTTCATTTTCCAGGTAGGAGAAGAGAAGAGAAGGTTTTGCCGCGCTACGGGCATTCCGGCAATCTTTGCTATATAGAGCTCCTGAGCCATTCCTGCCGCTCGTGCGTCGAACACGTGTTAGCGCCGCGATTGCGAAAACGTTGATGCTTGGAACTTGGAACCAGCCGCTACCAGACACCTGATTTGTTTCAAAAATACCCAGGATGTTTTGGGGCAATGAATCGATCACATAGCATGCGGTAGACAAGTAGCCAGCTTTGAAAAATATTTATTCCACCGATTGTTATGAAGGCCGATGGCGTCAGTGTCGCAGTTCTGAAACACTGTCAGTTCAGCTCAACACCACGTTACAAAAGACGGTTTGGGGTACTGCCGGCGCTAACGCAATTTCACAGTATAAATAGGAATTGCATGAAAGAACCGGACAGAAACACTTCATACGGTGGCGTAAGTGCCGAACATATATCAGCGATGTCACTTTCCTCGGTTAGGGCTATCTGCTTTGTCAGCGAATGAAGAACATCTCGATAAAATAAAGAGCGGAAAATACTCCCCGTGTCAAGTTTTCTAATTACACTTTACTAGTTGATGTCGTACCGTGGTAATTCCCTGCCCTTCGAACGCACTAGCACGTTGTAGAGTCACATTTCCAGCGATTCCGCGCCGCACACGAACGAAGGTAAACAATCAAGATGGCGGAGTGTTCCCCGTGTTGTCCTCGCCGTCAGCACGGTGTGACAGGGTTGTCGGACAACAAATCGGGCAACACTGTTGCCGGGCGGCAGCAACATGTTGCCCGACTGTTGTTGCCGCGATGTGACAGGGCCACCGGCAACACGACTTCCCCGTGTTGCCGGATAGAGTTGTCCAACTGTCCCCTCAGTGTTACAGGGCCTTTACCCCTTAGCTCGACTGCCGGTTCGTTTTCCAGGACGGAGAAGAGAAGGTTTTGCAGCGCTACGGGCATTCCGGCAATCTTTGCTAGAAGCTCCTGAGCCATTCCTGCCGCTCGTGCGTCTAACACGTGTCAGCACCGCGATTGCGAAAACGCTTTCGAAACGACCGCGGCGGCCGCGGAAAGGGGATTCCCCTGCAGTTGAATGACATGAAGGCAAATGCCGATCCCGGAGCAGTGGTCATGTTCCACAGTGGAATTCGCCATCGGATCCAGATCAAGATCTGGAGCGGGAGCTAATCCAAAACGACCAGTGAAACATGTCGGTCTCAATCCAGATCGCCCAGTAAATAGGCTCGCTCCAGAAAAGTCGATCCCGGCGCGCTCCAAAACGACCAGTGGAATTCGCCATTATTGCACCGGTGCCGAAGAATAGAGAGTTTTAGTAAATCGTTCCCATGACTCCGACAGCGATACCCGATACTCCGCCACCGCCTCCCTTGCGCTTGCATAGTATCGTTATCGGGGCTATCAGAGGTATCGGAACTCCGGTCTACTAAAACTCTCTAATGTCACGACGACGTAATTTCACAATTCGCATTTGGGTAGAGGATTAAATCTAAGGAGGAAAAAGTAGAAAAATCGTTTCATGACCCCTTTAAGCAATGATAGAACAAGCAAATACGATATAGCTTCGACAATACTGGAAACTCCTTCGTAAACCTATGGGAGCGGCGGCGAACGTGACAGTGGCGCATATAGCGGACTCGGAGTCTACGGAAGCAGACGACGCTATGGAAAAGCATAGGCTCCGCAACGTCCTCGAGCTTTGCGAGCCCCGTTTCGTCACCCCGACAACTGAAACAGTTCAATGCAGTCAGTCCGCTTGCAAAGCGGAATCCACTAATCGTAACTGCAACGACAAAAAAAAAAAAAAATTAAAACGCGCTCGTAAACAAAGAGAGCAGTTTGTTTAAAGGTCTCAAACGCCACTCGGGGAGATCGCGCGCCTTTAAAGCGCATCTGGGAAGCGGAAAAAAGGTGTTCAGCTACTCGAACTACGTCGTAAGAGATTACTGTTGATGCGTTACAAACCGCGTTGTAACAATTTTTTACCTGAATAGGTGATTATCAAAACGTGCGCAAACATGTTAAGATTACCAGAGGAAGCGCACCTATCTCTGCAGCATACCAAAAAAAAAAAATGTAACCGTGCAAACACTTTTCAAACTTTGCAGAAAAATGGGGTCCCATCCCCACCCCAGACGAATAAAAGAAATCGGGAAGGGTTGCGGACAACGGCGAATGAAACGAAGTTGGCAGGCGAAACAAACCCAGCAAAGACCTCCTTCAAAGACGACGATCGCGCGGGGAATCGGTAGGAGCATTGAAAATGAGCAGGTGGTGCTCGCCGTTGCTGCTGAGTCCACAACAAAAAACAAAAAAAGCAAAAGTAACACGACAAAACTATTAAAAAAAAAGCGTCACTTTTTTTTTTTTTTTAGCTGCACGTTACACCTTTTTTATTTGCTTTCTTGGAGTTGGTAGGGACCACAAACAAAACAGAGGAAAGGAATTACGTAGTCCCAGCTCACACTGCCCGGTAAATAAGAGTCGCACGCTGCAATCTGCTTCGTGCTAGCAGTGTGTGACCTTTTGTGCTTCCGCATTTCTTTTCTCAGTGACTTTGGCAGGTCGTTTGTTTGCTGGCTTGACGAAGCAGTTCAAAAGTACATTCAAGTACTTGTTGATGTACGTGTAGGCAGTCTTTGCACACCGTTTGTTTGTTTGGAGTGTCGATCAGCGGCCTCAAGTGCGCCTTCAGCTGAACTCTTGTTTGGTGCAATATATCAGTAAAATTTGTCGAAGGCACGCCTGATGTTACATGCTAGGCGACGAGCTAAGTCGTAAGGTGGTGTCATTTTTGCGTGCAAGTATTTCTTGTTCTCCAACAGAATGTCTTTCGAAGTGTTCTGTGTTTCTGATTGCAGTTAACTTAGCAAGCATGATGACAGATTTGACTGGCTGCCCACCCGGCTATATAGGACTGGGTATTCAGTTGCGCATCTGCTCTGTCGTCCGTGAAGTTCTCCGCCATCTCCGTGGAGTGGTAGGCAGCACATGGCATGCCTGCCACCTCTAAGTATGCGCTGGTGCATGCCCGAAGGCGGCCGGTTGATCAACAAACGATGACCCATAGCAGAAGTGACTGCGTACTCAAATCAAATCCAAATAGGAATGTATAACGAGCTTGCACTTTGAATGTATTTATTAAGTATTTGAATGTATTATTAAGTATTAAGTATTTATTAAGCTGGCTCCTGTTATCAGGAGCGCGTCGAAAGAAACGAGCGAAAGAGACATGGTTGCGAGCATGAAGGGCGCGCTTGCGCAAACCGTGTCTCCTTAATGCGGCGGCGCGCCGTCGGACGGCGCGGCGATGCATTTCGGCACGCGCTCCCGTGCCCCGCAAACTTTTGCTCCCGACTGTATATACTGTGTGTATAGTGCGTTTCACGAAAGGTGGACAAATTCAATATTGCGAAAACTACGCGTCGCAACAAAAAAAAGGCTTGTCAATTCGGTCCTGGGCCAGGGGCCTACTAAAAAAAAATTATTAAAGTCCGGGATAATTAGATTGTTAATTTTTTGCGTAATTAACTTCTTTAATATTGTGTTTAATGGCATGATTTCAATTTAAAAAAAATTAACAGCCTCATCGAAAACCCCTAAAGCAACAAATTGCAGAACGAGTTTACGGCTTTCTGAAAAACCGCGTAAATTCGACGGGTTTTTTAAGTTTCGGTTTGCTATCGGAGCGCATCTTGGCCCCGACGGCACCGCATCACGTGGAGAAATAGTGCAACCAACCTCTGCTGCGCTGTACTCGAGCGACGCAGCAGAGGCTGGTTGCACTATTTTTCCACGGGGCGCGGTGCCGTCTGTTCCGAGATGCATTCCGATAGCAAACCGAAACCCGTCGAATTTGCGCGGTTTTTCAGAAAGCGTAAAATGCTGCGCGTGCCTTCTATTGTTCTGCAATTTGTTGATTTAGTGTTTTTTAATGATGCTGAGCAATTTTCTAATTGGAACCTTAAACTGTTTAAAGGCATGGTTTCAATTAGAAAATTGCTCAGCATCCTAAAAAAACATGATCAATTTTTTTTCTACGAGTGTCTATTGCATGGTCGGCTTAATGTTCTACTGATGGAGCATTTGATGAATAGCGTAATTATTGAGTCACAAAAATATGGGGTATGAAAACCTAGATCTTTCTATGTGCTTTCGCAGTTTCCGCTTCGAGTATCGCTGATTTCCAACTCACAAATATAGTCTAGGGATATCAACTTCACAGGTGATGGAGTGGGTAATCGTGTAAAAAGATGTTTTGCACGAGTTCCCCCGCGAGTGAGCCCGTGCCTTCCTCTACTCAGCCGTATGCGATTTTCTGGTGAATGAAGTAAAAATCATGGATTCGAAACTGCTTGGGAGTAATGTCAGAACCGGTCATAATCTGCAATTAATTATCTCACAACTGTTTTTTTTTGCACCTCCAATAAATGTAAATAAAAATATCGACCGTTTTTGTGAGTGTAGCCATGTTTAATTCTGGCGTACTGGTTTGGGACAAAACACCGAACCAATTTATTTTAAGATTGCAATGCGCAAAAATTTAAGGGGCTCGTGCCACTAGTTAAACTTGAGGAAGAAAACGAGAGAGGACGGACAAACACAAACTTGTTTGTGTTTGTCCGTCCTTTCTCGTTTTCTTTCTCAAGTTTAACTATCCATACCAACCCGCTCGTTCTGTCCCTACATCGTGCCACTAGTTTTGTTATTGCCCCTGATATACTTCTTTTAAGATATAGTTATGTTTAAATTATTTACTTCATTCTTTGTCGCCCACCTCAACTGCGCCGTATTTTAACATGGAAGCCGAGGCACGAAAACGATTTACATAAAGAATGAAAACTTGTCATTTTGCGATCCACATGTCGGATATATTTTGAATGTAGCCCAACATTACCCGAAAAGTCGTCTCCCGGAACTAACGCGAATTTCGCTTCTATTGCTCAGGTTCCACCTAACCGCCGAAGACGAACTCGGTACCTGCTGTTACGCTCCCCTTTAGAAGATGAGGTCCCTCTGCATGTCCGGATTCTCCGACGCTCTGGATTGGAGGCCCCTCTTCTTCCGAGAGTCCTTCGTCGCACACAGCGCATGCGTCCTCTGTGGCCTGCTGTCGAAGAAAGCGGTCAGACTGCCCTGTGCCATCACGCTCTGCTTGGAATGTCACGAGGAGTCCGAGAGGCTTGCCCGCTCGATGACGAGTCCTTTGACGACGATGACGTTGTTCGACTTGATATTTCGGGTGGCTACATGGAAAAGAGCACGGTAAGAACATTTTGAGATTACGTTTGAGCAACCATCGATATAGTGTTCTTACTTTATAAAAACTTGAACAGCCAACTGCACTTCAGACTGTGACTTTAAAAAATTCGTAACTTAAAAAACCATTTTTTTTTGGCCAATTTACATTCCAACTCGTCATTTCTTTCGCCATTTTTTCTCCACAAGAAGTTTAAACAACAAAGGTGAAAGCCTTTAGCAGTGTCGGGTCTTAATTATAGATCATTCTTTTTTTAAGTCAATCTTTTTGAAGCCAGCGTGTAGAGCGTCAGAGGTGTCCGGAGAGCGAGTCCTCTGCGTGTTGCGCAGAAGTTCCGGTGAAGTCGGAACGATGCCGAGCTTTGATAGCTTTGATTGAAATGATAGTCGGTGGACCAAGATGCTTTGAAGCCTACCCACTGTTTTTTTTTTAATCGGCCAATAAGAACTAGGCCTAACCTAACCTAACCTAACCTAACCTAACCTAACCTAACCTAACCTAATAAGAACTAGGCATTTTGACATCATCGCAACCTCTTTGCAAGAAACAGACAAACATGCGCGCCGCATAAGAATGGATGGATGCTAAAGGCTGTAAATTTTATATCCGGCGGTAGCTTGCGCCACCTAGCCTAGAGGTTAAGAACGAAAAGTATGATTTCTTTTCTTCGTCAATCTGCTTACCCTCTGCAATTTCGTAACTATCATTAGGCGGTGTGGGATATCACCAGGATGACTTTGGGGAATCGAGCAAAAAATCTAAAAACATCACCCCCCCCCCCCCTCTTTCCCCTGGCGAGGGGGTCGCCAATTGTTCTCGGGTCAAACCTAGTCGGCGCTATCCCCAAACCGGGCCCACTGGGAGACAGGGTGTAGACTTTGAGCAGGAGTCACGCGGGAGGGAGTCCCAATTTTTGTCTGTTCCTGTTCCCAACTATGTCAGTTAGTTGTACGTCATTCAATTCTCTCTAGATAATTTCCAGTCTTCCAATCCCATCTTTCTTATTAAAATTCACTTATCATCCATTCTTCAACGTATTCGACGGACTTGCCAGGAGCGCCGAGGTCTGCAAACCCCTGCGCTCCGGCCAAATGCGTCGCCCGCCCTGGAAGGCGGGAGCAAACCCTGTGCATCTCAACACCACATGTTCTATTGCCTCGTCTTCACCTTGGCATGCGGCATACCGCGTATCCAGTTTCTCATACTTCGTCCTATATGTCCTGGTCCTCTAAACTCCCGTTCTAACCTCGAATAACAACGAGCTCCCCCGTGAATTATCGTACCAATGTCCCTTCCTTAGTTTTTGTTTTCGTCCCAAGTACATAGCTAAAGCTAGTTTTTCCTACATTCTTTACTACCTCATCTTTTTCTCGGCTTCTTATACTTCCCTCTTCACACAGGTAGTCTGCTCTGCCCAATCACTTGACTGTTAGTATTTCAGTCTCAGGTTTCGGGTTTGGTTTGTCCATTTAGTGTTCAGACTTTTCATGTGTAGATACTTGTATACCTTTCTCGCCCATCATGCATCCTCAATTGTGTCTAGCCTTTGTTCAAATTTCAACATACTGACCGCCTCTCTAGCCCCGAAAGATGCCCAGCACATATCTCCCTGCACTCCTTATTCAGTGTATTCCCATGTGCCCCCCGTGCCAGTCTGCCCACGCTCCTCTGCCGGGTCTCGAAGCACTACTGGACCTCAGATTTCCATGCATAATACCGTTTTGCTAAAAAAACAAGCCCGGCACCATGACTGGTTTTTGTATCCCCCTAACATCTTATGTCTATTGTAGTCCCATAGTGTCTTTTGCTTCATAACTGCTCTACGCTGTTTTCGTTTTTTAGCATAGTTTCTTCCTGTTCTTCTAAGTATTGTTTTCCCTCACTCAGCTAACCTCCTTGGTATTTATACTTCCCTAAGTGTTTTTATTGAAATGACGAATTTTCAGTGGGTCCCCCATTCTCATCATTATAAACAATTATCCCCGACTTGTGGGTACTGAATCCCAGGCCCATAGTCTCCTTCCTCTCCACAGATCTTAATCAGCTCCTGTAACATACCCCGGCTATCTGTTAACAGTACGATGTCACCTGCGTAGAACATTCCGGGCATAAATTGGTTTACTTCTCTCCCTCTCTCTATTTGAGACACATCAATACCAAACTTGCACTCGTCTAATTTCTTTTTCATCCTACTGACAAATATTATAAAAAGAAGAGGTGATGGGAAACGATCTTACCTAAGTACTCTTTTTATTTTGGCCGGTTCAGTTATTTCTGTTTCCTATGTTATAACAACCTTATTATTTGTGTATACCGGCTGTAACAGCCTCAATAAATGTGCGCCTAAGTTATAATTTCTCAATTGTACCCAGAGTTATTGTTTTTTTTCCGACTTACATAGTCCTACCCCTCTTTAATGTCTAGGAAGGCTACTGATAACGGTTTTGTACTCACCCGTGCCACCTCTATACATTGAGTAATGATGAATAAGTTATCACCTAATATTCTTTCTCTTTGGAACCCGTTCTGTAGTTTATCTAATATATTTTCTGCCCACTCTCCCATTCTTTTTTTAGTACCTCCATCGCTAATCTGTACAGGACTGAAGTCACTCTAATTGGGCAGTATGAATTTATGCCATCGTTAGTTCTCTTGTTCTTATATAATCATCTCATTCTGCTTAGTTTTCCATCATTGGGTATTTCACCCCTCCCCCCCTTCCTTAATATTTGAACAGTTGCCTGTCTTAACTTCAATTTTCTCGTTGTTCCTAGTGTCTTGACTAGTCTCATTCCTAGGCCATCTGGGCCTGTCGCCCTTCCAGCAGGTACTTTGCTTTCTGCTCTTTCCCACTCCCCCGTGGTCGTCAAAGTTGTCTCGTTAGTGTTCTCATTCGGTTCAAGTTCTGTGAATGCTGATGTTGCCTCGATTGCTTGTCTAATAAATTTCCTTGCCTCCTCGCACTCTACACTCATTTTCTTGTGCCCTCGTGTGCGGTCAATGAACAATGGAGCCCTTCTGTTGTTCTCCCCTGTGCATTGATGGGCTCCTAGATTAGAACCTGTTTGCTGCTTTCCGATCCTTTTGGTTTAAATCGACCATCCACTGCACTTCAGCTCTATTAATCTTGGTCTGGATAAAATCAGATGCCTCACTTTTTCTTTCCTAGAATGTATTCCATTTCGATGCTACCTAAGCGGATGTGTCCCCCCTTTTTTTCGCCCATCTGTGTTCCCTTATAACCTGTTGTCGCCTCACTACGGCTGCCTTAACTTCACTGTCCTACCAGCTTTTTGGTGTATGTTTCCTCCTTCTTTCTCTTTGTTTGATTTTTGAACTTCTCGAACACTCTTTTAAAAGTGCTTAATAAATTTTCATATGTCCATTATTTCTCCAGTTGTCTGAATACTACAGTCTCAATTCGTTTTGATACTTATTGTAGTTGGGCATCGTTTAGAATCGATATACATCCTTGTTCAAAAATTTGTGTCCAAGGTTCTGCTGTACCTAACTTTATTTTAAGGCGTTTATGATCACTTCTTAAGCTTTTCGTGTCTTTCTCATCCTGCTCCGTGCTTCCTAATCTGTTATACAATTTGCTAGACATCAAACAGTAATCGATTGTTGAATCCCAATTGTTTTTTTCCCACGTTATTTTTCCACCGAATTTTACTTCGTCGTTAACAAGCGCTAGATCAAGAGTATCGAAGAATTCTTGTAGCAGCCTCCTTGTGAAATCTGTATATCCGTCGAAGTCTTCTAAGTGTGCATTCATATCTTTTAAAATAATTATTTCCCGATTAGGGCCGATTTCTCCAACACCTTTATAAATAGACGTCAAATGCTGTGTATTTTCCTCTCCTTAATCAGTTCCTGTTTTCAGATATACAAATCCAATGAGCATGTCTAAACTTGTATTACCTTTTAACCACATATGTTCTCTGCACGTTCCCTCAATATTTCCCAGCCCTGTCCTTTCACTAGCACTCCCAGTCCGCTTCCTTTGCGTTCAACTTCACATCGATTGCATCCCAACCAAAACTAACCCGCCAAATAGGGTGGTTCCTCCATATCTCTAAGATGCGTCTCTGCCAATTAATACACTACAAAATCATTATCAGTTTTTTGTTCCACAATCTCTTCCCATTTCATTATATTTATGCCCCCCCCCCTAGTAAAAAAAATTATATGAATTTTTTTTCTGATATGTTTATTGGACACCTTTTTCATATCAGAACTTATTATTTCATATCAGTTTCCTATGCCGCATATCAGTTACACTAGGCTAGGTGGCGCTAGGTACCGCCCAATTCATGTGCTGCAAAAATATATTTATTTACTCACGCCACCATGTAGATACATTACGCATACCACTAGCATCAGTTGAACAAATACATTGAGGGCATATACACATACACGGCACAACAAACATGAATACAACAGCACACCCAATAACTACTTCGGAGCTCTGCGTTTCCGCCTTTTATACAGGTCGTTTTGTAAGTACGAAGTTTTTCGGTGACCTCCTACGCAATAAATAATATTTTCAGCGTGTTGGATTTTTTTCAGTAATGTCGTACCTCTGAGAGTATTTAGAACGGCTCAGGGGACGAATCTCCTAATAAAAAGTAAACGCTCATGCCGTAATTATTTGAAAGCCAGTAAATCAAGCCGCTCCACTGCGGTTCCAAGTCACGTGTTTGCTTTCCCGCGCGGCACGTCGTATACTGAAGAAACTTATATGAATTTATTTCTTATATGTTTATTGGACACATTCATATCAGTTGGCAAATGTTGCATATCAGCTCTTATATGTCGCATATCAGTTTTTGGGTATTTCATATCAGTTCTTATATCGCATATCAGTTTTTGGATATTTCATATCAGTTGGCATATGTTGCATATCAGTTCTTATATGTCGCATATTAGTTTTTGGGTATTTCATATCAGTTCTTATATCGCATATCAGTTTTTGGATATTTCATATCAGTTTCATATGTCGCATATCAGTTTTGAGATATTTCATATCAGTTCTTATATAGATTCATATACTTTTTTTCAGTAGGGCCCCTGCATGTTTATAAATTGATTATCAATTTTATATTGAGCTGCTTCTCATTTCTCTTTTTTTTTTTTTTGCAAGGCTTCTTGCCACTTTTATCTTTTCATTTGAACTTTCAGATGCCGGCGAGTTCTGTAGGCTCATAAAAAGCCTTTGCCATGCAACCGACCTTCCGTCCCATCCTCGTCCACGTCAGTTCCCCATTCATAGTGGATGCCGTCTCGGCTGAACGGGTGGATCGGGCTCTCCTATTATACCACCCTGTTCACATTCACGACCTCATATTAGGTCTTAGAGCTCAGTCTCATCATAGTCTTGTTAGCCGCCTGGGCTGCTCTTTGTACCTACTCCTCGTCCCCTGACCTCCGGTGCACCATCCCAAAGGTTATGACCCTCATCTGCTTCACACCCTCCTCGATGTGTGTGGCCAGGTCCCTTCCCCTTCTACCTAGGACGTCATTCAATACCGAGAGTACCACAACAAGGTTTTCCTCCCCCTTGTCCAGAGTCACCATGTATACTGCCGTCTCCATCACCTACTTAATCCCTCTGCCTGGTAAGGCTGCATCTTTTAGCCTGCCATCTTCCCCGACGTTGCTGGCGATCCCCGCTGTGCTCCTAGATATATTCGAGCTCTTTACCACCCCCCGCAGGGGGCACCTGTGAAAGCAGGTGTTTGGAGAGTGGCGTTTCCACGGACCCCGAGCCATGCGGGTTCGCCCGCCCACGTATGGCTGTGCGTGGCTTTCCCGTGCCCGGGGAAAAGGGCATCCTGGTGGTTGAGCCGAGCCCGGGGTAGGTTTGGACCCTTCGGGGCCCCCCGGGTGAGGCAATACACCACTTCGGCCCCTGCTTCTCGTAGACAGGAGTCCTGGTAAGGCCCGGCCAGGATGATTCAGTCTAGTCGCCACTTCTACTATCCCCTCTCTACTTTCACCCTTGTCTTCTCCTTCTTTTCACTCTTCTCATTTCTCTTCTTTCCTTTTCAACTCCTTTGGTGGCAAGGGCTAACCTTGGGTAGCGACAGACACCTTGTCCAGAACCACTCTTGGTTATAGAGACTGGGCAGCACTAATAGAGTAAAGTCTTCAGCCAAGCCATTCTTGTTATGGAGCGTTACCTATTCCCTTGTTGGGCTCGGTGGTGGGCGGTGCACCACAGTTTCCGAAAACCCTCCCTCTTTATATGGGTTCCAAACTTAAACCTTTTGATCGGCCCCCCAAAAGGGGCCGCACCAAAGCTCAAGTCACTCCCGAAACATCCAAAGTACTCGAAAAATTTCCAAAATTCCTGGTCTTACACTCTGAAGAAGAAAAACCACTTGCCAAACTGTCCCCTTTCTTAGTCGCCAAGGTACTGGAAGGAATCGTTGGGAAAGATTACTCTGCTAAAAAGATGCCGTCCGGTCATCTTCTTGTTGAGATCAGCACCAAAAAGCAAAGTGATGCCCTTCTTTCTCTCAACGCTGTGTCTGAATACAAAGTAAACGTTACTCCACACCGCAGACTTAATACAGTTCAAGGAGTTATCTCGGAGGACGACCTAATGGACTCATCTGAGGAAGAACTCGTTGAAGGCCTTTCAGACCAAGGAGTTGCTGCCGCTCGTCGCATCACCCTTCGTCGTGAGGGTGTAGAGCGTAAAACAAGACACATTATACTGACCTTTGACACCACCACTCTCCCAGAGGCCATAAAGGCAGGCTACCTCCGGTGCCGTGTTCGCCCCTATGTGCCGAATCCCCAGCGGTGCTTTAAATGCCAAAGGTTCGGCCATGGGTCACGGAGCTGCCGGGGAAGTGACACTTGCACGAAGTGCTCCAGTAAAGAGCATGTTGCTGACAGTTGTGAGAGCCAACCGAGATGTGTCAACTGTGATGGCCGTCACCCAGCATACTCGCGCTCTTCGTCCAAAATGGAAAGAAGAAAAAGAAATACTTACTTCGAAGACCACAGAAAACATTTCCTATCATGAGGCTAAAAAACGTTTCTCCTTCCTATCGAAAGGAGGGAATGCCGAGGTCGTGCGCAGGGGACCCACACGACCCGTAATTGCATCGGCGGGAACACAGACCCCTAATGGGGGGGTGTGTCTCCCGTCAGTGTCCCCCCTAAAACCTGCGGGTGCAATACCAGCTGCACTGCACCCCAACCACACGGTGGACGCTGTTCCGTCAACGTCCACCTTGAAGCAAGGGGCGGCACCCCCCGCCGCCCCTGCCTCCCTGCCTCCTCGAGGCCGGGGAAAACCCCGCGTCTCGACCCAACAGAGACCTAATGAGCCGTTAAGGCTGCCGATCCCACCGGGTCTCCCTGCGGCTCCCCTGAGGAGCCTATGGACGAGGGTGGACCCCAGTCCGGCGAGGAAAGTTTCCTCGCTGGATCCGACTCCTCTCTTTCTGCCACCAGTGACTCTACTGGCCAGCAGAAAGAGGCTGTAAAGAAGAAAAACGCCCCGCGCAAAAGAATAGATTTTAAGCCATAGTCACCTCATTTTACTTTTTACCAGTTTTTATATTCACTTTTGCACTGGCTAAGCATATAGGCATTACGCAGTGCAACTGTCGCGGCCTTCTACGTAACATAGATGACATCAATTCATTTTTTGATGAGCTCCGTCCTGTTGCTATCTGCCTACAGGAGGCGTATCTGACTGATTGATTCGCACTCGCAGGTTTTGCGTCATGAACACGTTTTTAGGAAGGACCGCCATTCCTCAACCCCTTCGGGTGGTGTAGCAGTGGTGGTTCAAAGCGGAGTGGCATGTGCTGAAGTTCCTTTACAAACTTCACTCGAGGCAGTTGCAGTTTGCATCCTTCTTGATCGCCTCATCCCTCGAGTATCACTCTACTTACCACCTAGTGTTCCGCTGCATCTCCATGAACTTCAAGCACTCATCAAGCAACTTCCCAAACATTTTTTTAATTCTTGGTGATTTTAATGCCCACCATCCTTTGTGGGGAAGCTCTCGTCAAGACTCTCGAGGTGGAGTTAGTGAAAGGCTTTTATTATCAACTGGAATCTGCCTGCTCAATAAGAAAGAACCAACATTTTTTAGCGCTGCCCACAACACTTTTACATCGATCGACCTATCACTATCATCACCATCTCTACTTTCATGCTTTTCATGGAACGTTTTAGACAATCCTTTTGGAAGCGACCATCTACCCATAATTTTAGAGAGTGTTTTACCAGTTTCATCGATACCAACCCGCCTTCCACGACGGAAGTTGGAAAAGGCCGACTGATCTATTTTTGGTCTAGAAGCTACTCTTGATCTTTCCTTGTTTCTTCATATGACTCCTGAGGATGCAACGCTTTACGTTATAGAATGCATTATAAATGCTGCTTCTGCTTCAATTCCACAGACCTCAGGAAATCTTCCCCGGAGGTGCAACCCCTGGTGGAATGAGGAATGTACTTCCACTCGGAAAAGCCAGAACAAGGCGTGGGGAACTTTTCGTCGCTATCCAACTTTCCCTAATTTGATAGAGTTTAGGAAAAAAAGAGCACAAGCTCGGTGGCCGCGAAGGCAGGCCAAGTGGGCTTCATGAACAAAGTATGTTTCATCCTTAAATAGTTTTGTTACTGCTAAAGGAGTATGGGATCGTCTCAAAAAAGTTCGCGGGCAGTACCATGCTTTCAGGATTCCACTTTTTCCTTCAATCTCAGCATCTCTAACAGGACAAGTAGACTTCCTCGCAGAACATTTTCAGCGCGTCTGCAGCTCTTCCAATTACAGTACGGAGTTTTTAAAGTACCGGTCTACCGCTGAGAAGCAGAAAATCACTATGTCAGGCTTCAACTCTGTTGCATACAATAGACCGTTCACAATGTGTGAATTGGAAGTTGCTCTCAGCCTAAAAAAGCAATCTGCACCTGGGCCAGACAGAATTCACTACGAGATGCTTAAACACCTGTCTCATGAGTCTTTGTCCCACCTGTTGTCCTTTTTCAACTACCTATGGGAAGCTGCTGCTTTCCCGCATTCTTGGAGAAGTGCCCATGTTATACCTTTGCTTAAACCTGGAAAAGATCCCTCTTTGGCTACCAGCTACCGCCCCATAATATTTACAAGCTGCTTGGGGTAAACTTATGAAAGGCTTATAAATCGCCGCCTTATGTTCGTTTTGGAAGAGAAAAACTTTTTTGACATTAAGCAGTGTGGCTTTCGTGCTGGACGGTCGACCATGGACCATCTGGTTCGACTTGAGACCGTCATACGTGAGGCCTTTGTGCACCGGCAGCTTTGCGTATCAGTGTTTTCTGATCTAGAGAAGGCATATGACACTACGTGGAGGTATGGTATCCTTCGAGATCTGTACAAGTGTGGAGTGCGTGGCCGCATGCTCCGTTGCTTACAGAACTATTTAAGTGAACGTACATTTCAAGTTCGATTAGGCTCGACTTTATCCAATGTCTTCTTACAAGAAAATGGTGTCCCCCAAGGCGGAGTCTTAAGTGCCCCCTTATTTGCAGTTAAGATAAACAGTCTGGCTTAAGTTATACCGTCATCTGTTTCATACTCCCTTTACGTGGATGATGTGCAAATATCCTTTTCGTCCTGCAACCTTTCCAGTTGTGAACGGCAACTGCAGCTTACAATAAACAGAATGACCAAGTGGGCAAATGGAAATGGTTTTATGTTTTCCCCAGAAAAAACTGTGTGTGTGCCGTTTTCCCTGCGACGAGGTTTGACTTTGGACCCAATCTTACAATTGAATAACATAGAAATATCGGTGAAGCAGGAACATAAATTTTTAGGCATGGTCTTCGATAAAAAGCTTACATTCAAGTCTCATTTAAAGGAAGTAAAGCAAAAGTGCTTGCGATCCTCAAACATCCTTAAGATGCTCTCACATATATCTTGGGGATCTTTCAGACGATGTCTCCTACGTCTGTACAATGCTTTAGTTCGGTCACGTCTGGATTATGGAGCGATTGTTTATGGTTCGGCACGACCTTCCACTCTAAAAATGTTGGATCCGGTTCATCACCTCGGACTCCGGCTTGCCACTGGGGCATTTCGCACGCCACCCGTATTAAGCTTGTATGTGGACACGCATCAAATTTCTCTGGAAAAACGCCGACAGTACTTGAGCCTGTGTTATTATTACAAAGTGCTTTCAGATCCGAAAAATCCTGCTTATAGTATTTTACAGATTCCTCAGTTCTGTAATTTGTTTGAAAACAAGCCAACAATTGTGCGCCCCATAGGTTTTCGAGTTCAAAGTATTTGTAGCTCTCTCAACCTCCCTGTCCCTTCCACAAGCGGTGTTAACTTGCTAAAATCTATGGAGAGAATTGCCCCTTGGAACGAGCTACCCGTATGTTGTGACTGGTCTTTCACCAAATACAGTAAGAAGACTGTGGCTCCACAGTTCCTTCAGCAAGAGTTTCTATATTTGCAAGAAAGGATATCTGGGGGTTGCGCCGAATACTATACCGACGGGTCGAAATCTTTATGTTCCGTTGGTTGCGCAGTTTATTCTAGTAGCTTTGGAAGAGCCGTGCAGCTTGACTCAATGGCAAGCATCTTCACTGCAGAGCTCTATGGTATTTTATTAGCCATTGAGCATATTCTGGATAACAGTGTATTGAACGCAGTCATTTTTGTCGATTCACAAAGCGTCTTAGCTGCTATCTCTTCCAGAGTTTCCACAAAGAATGTACTTACACAACATGTTCGTTTTAAAGTAAACAGAGCTCTGCGCCTTGGATGTAATATCAAATTTTGCTGGGTACCAAGTCACGTGGGGAATTGCAGGGAATGAGAGTGCGGATCGTTTGGCTGCATCTGCCACAGATTCAATAGCATCTTTTGGCCTGCCCTATCAGGATTTTAAACCACTTTTAAAGAAATCTTTTTTAAAGACTTGGCAGCTAGAATGGGACACTGAAACCAACAACAAACTCCACGTTATTAAACCAATGATAGGCATCTGGGAAAGTTCATTTCACAGAAACCGTCGTCTCGAGGTTGTGCTTTGTCGCTTGAGAATCGGCCATTCACGTCTGACACATATGTACCTCCTCTGTGGCGAAGAAGTTGCACTTTGTGCCCATTGTGGGGAAATACTTACAATTTTACACATTCTATGGGAGTGTAGGTTTTATCATCAACTGCGCGTATCATGTTTTCCTGAACTTTTTAGAGACTATCTACCCTTTCACCCTATGTTTTTACTTGGTGACAATGCCTTCGTACCACTTAGACGAGTTTTTAATTTTCTTAACAAAACTGGTAATCTACACAAGTTATAAAAATCTTTTCTAGCCTAGCATCTGTTTTGCTGAGTGTTAATAAACATTTTGTTTGGCGCATTATGGCCTCCGTTGCTGCTGCGCCATTAAAACCTTAATCTTACTTCTTACTTAGCTCTTTACCACCAACACCCTTTGCCCCGTTCCCTTTTGTTTTTTCTGCATCGCAGGTTTGGCAGCTGTCGGAGCAGGGGTCTGTCGTTGCACCACCGCACAGTGCAACGGCCTCGCCGCCTTTGCCGCCAAACTAGTGCATCCGTTTTCTAGCCTCTCGATTTCTACAACCGACACTGCATCAATTTATTCTCCCTCTGTCTCATGTCTTCATTTCCTGCATGTCACATCCCACCCTTTCTAGCTCCTTTTCCACTGCCTCTCGCCCTTCCTTCTCTTTCGTTAACCTCACCTCCAGTCGCCATTCTATCAGAGGTCGGCATTTTAGGTCGCCCTCACTAACCCTCACCCTCACAGCCACACTCACCTAAGCCCCTCACTCACCCTCACCCTCACAGCTACACTCACGTTCAGCCCCTCACTCACCCTCACCCTCACAGTCACACTCACCTTCAGCCCTTCACTCACCCTCACTGAACCTCACGGCCCTCACGCACTCACCGCCCTCACGGCCCTCACAGCCCTCACGCCCCTCACTCACTCATGGCCCTCACGCCACTCACCGCCCTCACCGCCCTCACGGCCCTCACCGCCCTCACGGCCCTCACGGCCCTCACGCACTCATAGCCCTCACGCCACTCACCGCCCTCACCGCCCTCACGCCACTCACGCACTCATGGCCCTCACGCCACTCAGGCCAGCTTCAGATGGGGCAATTTCGGCCAGAAACTTTACGTCGGAACAACAGCAACACGCGCCGCCCGCGATAACACGCAGCAACCAATTGCTGCAATTTGCCATCGTCATCATAAAAGTTTATTTTTCTTGCACTATTTAGACACAATGACGCGTTATAAACGTGTTTTTATGCATTTAAATCCCGTTAAGAATACTAATGCACCTTTCTGAAACAGTTTATTTCCAAAACACGATCGATTTCAAACGAGAACCAAGTCTTTCGGTGTCATCATCACCGGCACGAGTTATCACGTGAAAATTTTTCGTCCCTGATTTGATGCAGCCGCTTCAAACGTATTCGAATTGCTCCGAGTTGCTTGCTTATTTCAAACCGGACCCGATCTCAGCAATTCGTGTCGATCTAGGGAAAGCTAGAGAACAACCCGCCATTAACACCAAAATTGCTGAGAAAGATGCTCGATCTGAAGGGGGCCTCACGCACTCACCGCCCTCACACCACCTCATGCACTCACCGCCCTCACGGCCCTCACGCCACTCATGGCCCTCACACCCCTCACGCACTCACCGCCCTCACACCACTCACGCACCCATGGCCCTCACGCCACTCACCGCCCTCACGCCCCTCACGCACTCATGGCCCTCATACCCCTCACCGCCCTCACCGCCCTCACCGCCCTCACGGCCCTCACCGCCCTCATGGCCCTCACCGCCCTCACGGCCCTCACCGCCCTCACGGCCCTCACCGCCCTCACCGCCCTCACGGCCCTCACCGCCCTCACGGCCCTCACCGCCCTCACGGCCCTCACCGCCCTCACGGCCCTCACGGCCCTCACGGCCCTCACGGCCCTCACGGCCCTCACGGCCCTCACCGCCCTCACGGCCCTCACGGCCCTCACGGCCCTCACTCACCCTCACACTCATGAATTTTCCTGGTTCAGAAACTCACTCACCCTCACCTCACCTGTGAAGATGAGGGTGAGTGAGGGTGAGTGAGGGCCCTCATGAGTGAGGTTTGACGAGGTATGCATTCTATTGCTTCATGTTTATTTTTGTTGGATTTTTGCGTCGCCTTCACCTCCTCCAGCTGCCCTTTCCAGGCCTCCTCTAGCACCTTTCGCGTCTTTCTCTTTCTGTTAAAGGGCCCATGAAACAAATTTTGGGCTGGAATAAATAAATTTATATTAGGATTTCACTCATAGCACGTCGTTCAGTGGGCCAAAAGAAAAAAGGTAGAAAGTCAAAGATCTGACTTTTGGTACAAAATTTGAAAACGCTGCTCACTATTTCGTACCGCCTTCCCTTCGTAAGCTCTCTGCCTTTTCACTGGGATACATCCGTGGACCCCGCAGCGCGTCACCGACTCCTAACGCACGACACACGATGCCGGACCACACTTATTCCCTTCACCCCTAAGCCGACATTGTGGTGGAAGCTACGCACTTGCCGGACCAATCAGCCGCCCCCCTTTCATCACCTGACTTCATTCTCTGCGCGTGGGTATCCGCGAGAGAGCGAGATCACGTGACAAAAGTGTGGCTGGCACAAGGAGCACGTAGCTCCCACAGCACTGTCAGCTTCGGGGTGAACGGGGTGGGGAAAACAACTTTTGTCTGAATATTGAGCGAAGGGCTAATTTTCTAGGGGGAGAATGGATGTGTCCGGATTACACACACGAGAGTCCGAGCAAGAGGGGACTCCCCCTTTCCGTCTTCTTGAACTGTTTGGTAGAATGCGCGATTTATGAGTTGAGAAGGAAAGTTAAACAGAAAAATGTTGGAAAAGCGTTTCATGACTCCTTTAAGTTTCGCCAGCATAACTTTAATTTCCTCTAACTTAACCGCCCAGTTTCTCTTTACCCTTTTAAAACCTGCCCCTAGATATTCGAGCTCGGCCCACTTTTCCCGTTCCTGCCTGAGCTCATTGTTCAGCTCTTTGATATGCATCTCGAGCACAGACCGCTTATCTTTCTCTTACTTGAACTCCCCCTTTAGCCCCTCAAACTTAGCTGCCCATTCTCCTTCTACCCTCGTGAAACCAACCTCAATATTCTCACAAGTATTGCAAAGGAAGCTACCCTCCACCTCGACAGCTAAGCACTCCCAGTCGGTCTCTAAATAGCACTATCTTACTCGTCACACCATACCAACTCCGCTTCCCCCTTACCCTTTCATTCTTTGCGACTCATCTCCCACCAAAATCTAAAAAAAGCCTGGCCACCTCCCGGCTGCCGGTGCCTAAGCTAACCTAACCAAAGCTGGTAGGTGCCCCGCCGAGTGACCTCCCTATCGCCTATCGCTTTATTGGGCACACAAGGCCGTCCGATGAGGCAATTAATACAACTACTGACGGTGCCAACTATCCCGCCAAATATTAAAAAAAGAAACTGCCTCGTGATGTAAACAACGCAAGAGGTAGGAACTATAGGCTATTGTAACTTACTATCCCTAACGTTATATATATATCTGTATTTACTATCCCATTTCTATGTAAGCACGCGAGAAACGAAAAAAAAAAAACCAAATTTAGGTTCGGTGATTCGGGGAGCCTCCAAGAGCAGGTCCGATCAGTGCGAGAAGCGCTAACCTCGTCGTTGCCGGTGATGGGTGTTTGGCGTTACTTTCTTAGGTGCTTACTTTTTCAGCAAGAGCGTCATTTTCTTTTTTTTAACTCGCCCTGAATCAATTCTTATGTACGATGTTTTCTTTCCCCAGGTATTCTGCTGGAATGCACCCAATGGTTGTGACTACGAGGGTCCGACCTCTACGCTGCGGGAACACTACAAGCAGTGCACTTTCCACACCGTGTTCTGCCCTAGGTGCCAGTTGTCAGTGTTCAGGAGAGAAATTGTAAGGCACTACAAGGAGGGCTGCAGCGTACCTCTCACTGCACCTGCGGCTGATACAATCTCTGGCAATCTGGATTATGATGATACAAAACAGACAAGTATGGATCTGAAAAGAGGAATGCTCAAGATATCCGAGGAACTCTCCTGTCTGCAAACTAGCTTTAACCAGTGCCGTGAAGATCTCCGAACAACGGAGCGAAAGACCTACGAGCAGTTAGCAGCACAATCGGCGATACTTTCCGACCAGTTCACCAGAGCCTTCACTCAATGCTCCACCCAGCTGACTGGCGTCAAATCTGACATTGTAACCACAATGCAGGCCCACCTGGCCGAAGTTCTGCGTGCACAGAACGAACAACTGATGAGCGCCACGCAGAGTGCGTGTGACGGCGCGATTAGTTTTTATAGGCCTGAGACGTATTACTGGCACTTTAAAGGTTGGGAAGCCCTGAAGAAAAACGCGTCAAAAAAGGGAAAGGACGATGCTAAAAGTTCCCCTCTCTACGCATGTGGCTACAGGTTCTTTCACTCGATCATTCTCATCAAGATAGATGGGCAGCTGTGTTTGGGAATTTACCTCGGTATAATCCCGGGAGCCAACGATTCGAGACTTGAATGGCCCTTCAGAAAGACTTACACGCTCGGTATCGTCAATACCAAGGACAAAGCAAGGAATATATTTCATAAGGTAGAGGCTAGTAAATTTCCAACATGTTCCTCCTTTCAGAAGCCAGGGGCAGCGGCCAATCTTTATTTTGGGACTGGGGGCTTGTATGTCGCTGACAAGATTGAAAGTGATGGGTTTGTTAACAACGACTCTCTGGTCATTTTCTTTCAAGTCGAACCGTAGGGGACTAACCAGATACGCCACTAATTATCGAGACAACAACCAAACTTGAACTAGGATCGACGTTTGTTTCTTGTATAAATATTAAAGTAGGAACTACGATATAAAGAAATGCAAGTGTTTTGTTCTTGTTTTTTTTTTTTTCGAAAAATGACGACGTCAAAGAACGCGGTGTTTGTGTTTTTGTTTTTTCACTTTGTATATTTAAATATTCAAATAATAAATTGAAACAAAGTGTCTTGACACTACGACGGAGCATGTCTGATTTTAGAACAGCGTGTAGTTCCACGAACGATCATTCGCACGGCGCGTTGAAGTGTTCATTGGCACGGAACTCCTGAAATGTGCAGCACCCTCTGCCGATGTGCGGCACGACAAGGCGCGCTCGCGAATAAAAAAATCGATTCACGTTGGTCTGTCCTTTTGCAATTTTATACCACAAAAAAAGGCCGGATATGACGAAGCAGGGTACGTATCGGCTTTATGTATTCGCTTGGTTTTCTTTCTTTATTTTTTTATTTTGAACTCGCAATGGTTCGAGAGAAGAGATCGTTGAACTTCCAGAATGCACGGAGCGTACTAGTCGGCTCGAGCGTACATCCGAACTGTCCCACAATTCCCCGCGCCGCGCACGGTTCATTGTAAGGACGCTGAGGGAACGTTGTGCGATTTTTCGAAAGGGTCTATCACGATGCGCGTCGAGTTGTGCATGTTCTTGATTGCCTCCTCAGATGAAGATAAAACCACGTGTCGGTGAGAGCGACGGCAGTTGGCGACATGCGCGAGGATCGGTCTCTTCATATTTTCGTATCCCAATACTTGAGTATGAAGCCATTGTACGACCTATTCTAGAATATACGAATAGAATGTGGTATTCCCACGTAGCCAGGAAAAGAAATCAAGGAACTTTATTGCCCGCAAAAGCTTTGCTGGCCGTTCTATATTTAATAATTTTCTATATGACGTTTGTTCATCAGGTTTACTTGCAGAAGCAGATATAGAATGATTGGGGATTAGAAGAAAAAAAAGGTTATGGCGTTTATATTTTGTTGACAGAATCGTTAATGCCAATAATAACATATACATAAATTGTTTAAGACATAACATAAGTCATGCAATGACCATAAAACAAAAGTTTAGCTATAATGTGTTCAGCGATTTTTTTTTTTTTTTTGCCCATTGCAAATTTTTTTATGGGACTCGTTTACAAGGAAAATAAACGGCAACCATTCGGTCACAAGACATGATAGTTTATGCAATACCGCAGCCACGAGTAAAAACTGCTGAGTTAGATATGTAATTCTAAACAGTCATATCTATGCATAACCAGTGTTGATGTGACTTTACTATACTATATTTAGTTTCAGCTTAAGTTTCGACGCAGCCGTCACTACGAACTAATGAGATCAATCAATCAACGTCAAAGTCGCAAGTCAGTGGGCATCTTTTTATGATTGGTTCAGTCATGATAGAAGACGTACATAAACCTAGCGGACACCGTGATGGTGCGCCTTTGGCGCTGTCTGATTGGTCCTATCAGCTCGTAGCGTCGGCTGCGTCTGGACTTAAGGTAAAACGAAGTATAGTCACTATTTTTATTCTTTGTTTTCTTTACTTTGATTTGTCTTCAGGTCTTCGTCATTTTATGGCACTTTTTATAATGTATTGAATCAAAGTCACTTTTTCTATGCTTTCTTCTCTACTTTGCTTCGCAATAAGTAAAAGCGCGGTCAAAAGCGAGATGACATGCAAACGCGGACACGCACACTAAAAGTATGACTTTTTGTCAAAAAAAAAAAAAAAATCGCAGGAGCACGCTTAAGCTTCGCCTCTAAGAATGGAACGCGATAGCTAAACATGTAAACCCCCACTCGATCCCAAGTCTTGCGAGCGTTAAAAATTAAAAAAAAAGCATCTCAAAATGGTCAGGATAACGGACAAGCAGAAATTTAATATTTATTGCCCCAACTTAGATTCTTGTATAAACTAAAGTCGGACGCAGTCACGTGTTGCAATTTCTTACTAATATGGGTACATCTAGTGTCTCAGTCATAAAATCTAATTCATAGTATCCTCAATCATCCGCACTGGAGTGTACCGGGGCACCGAGGTGCGCCCCGTCGCCTCCGGTGCTCCGCCGCTATTCGTTTTCAAGGGCCGCTCATTTCAGTGCTTCCCCGCCATTTCCTTTCAAGGGCCGCTGCAGACGCGGGATTCGTGCACTGGCGCATTTGACGCTACTTGCAAGAGAAACGCAAACACGTCTAGGGGCTTTACGCAAATCAAGAATTTAGCAAAAGGTCCATATTGTCGGTCACTTCCGAACCGCCAAGCATCATCGCAGGCTTCCAGCGCCCTGAAAAGCGTGCACGACCGCAAGGAGACTCCTAATGAGGAGAAGCCGAACCGCACTGAACCGTTGGGAGACGAGGCGAGCGAGGTCGACCAATGGATTCCGCATTCCAAACCGCGCCACACGCGCCGGAACGATTCGCCCGACGCACGAAATATCCGGCTTCGGTAATAGGGACGCCGCTGTAATGGCGTTCCCAACTCCCTTCGAGTACGGGGCACGGGAAATTGGCTGGGAAATTCTAAACGAAGCGGTGAAATGTATGTAGCTGTCCGAGACAGGACGCCCGACAACGATGTTATCGATGACTGCGGGCAAAACGTGCACTCTCCGCTGATTACTGAGGCCGGCCGACACTGAGAAGTATTATCTCGGATGAGCGGGGAAGTGCTGGATCTCGACCCGCTACAAATGCGGGCGTGATTTCGATCGCGCAAGCCGCGCTTAGCAGACATGGGGGTGGGCTGTGGATGCATGCACGCGCGTTCGAATGAATACGCCTTGATTTGAACACAACGCCGGAACAATTTTGAAATGGTGGAGCAGGCCCACGAACATCGATCGGCGCAATACAGCGTTTCAATAAAGGGCCTCAGGCTGGTTACATTCTCAGAGTTCGTACACGCGACGAAAATATTGCTCGCTTTTTTTTTCCTTTCTTTCTTTCTTTTTTTCAAATCGACACAGTAAAATGTGATCATTTGGTCTGTAATGTTGTTGAGAAGGGAGTTAGAATAAAATGCCACTATTCACTGTCACCGTATGGTGTCAGCCTATTTCATAGCTCTGCGTACCGGAGGCACTCCATGCGGTGTTTTATCAAAAGTATTGGGGGCCAGTTGAGCCAGTTCACATCGCCCAGGCACGTAGCCAAAAAGGGGGGGGGGGGGGGGGGGGGGCGGCTCTTCTTGCCCTCCCTTGGAATCTTTCATTTTGCTGGGATCTGATCCCCCCTCCCCCTCATACAGCATTTTGTCATGGGCAACCTCCCCCCCCCCCCCCTCCCCCCGAATCAAAAAGAAAAATCCTGGCTACGTGCTTGATATCGCCCAATGTAAAAATGCGGAATGCAAGGAAAACACTACAAACATTGCTTTCCTATGCCAGATCCGGTTAATGAATCAATGTGTACTAGTACTTTGTTTTAAAATAAAGCGGGTACCTTACCGGATAAGTTGATGAATTAGCGTAGGCACGAATGAGCAAGATGCTGGTAACAAAATTTTATGTTTTACCTTCCAACTTTAAAGGTGACGGCACTGAGGCAAATTCTTGCCTCAGTGCTGTCACCTCTGGTGTTCCCCGGGGGTCCGTTTTGAGACCCCTTCTGTTTCTGATTTATACTAATGATTTACCAATGTGTGTATCATCCCCTATTAGCTTATTCGCAGATGATCCTGTAATATATCGTGAAATTACTAATGAATCCGACGCGGCACTTCTTCAAGCTGATTTAGGCGCAGTATCGGAATAGTGCAACTTATGGCAAATGACTCTCAATACTAACAAATATAAAACTATGAGGGTGTCTCGTCATAACACATCACCATCATCATACTCAATATGTAATAATCAGCTGGCATCTGTAACCTCTTTCAAGTATCTCGGTGTTCAGGTCACTTCTAACCTATCATGGAAAACTCATTCTGATCATATAATCGCTAAAGCAAATTCAATGCTTGGGTATTAAAAAAAAATCTTTTCCTTGACACCTATGTCCCTAAAACTTCTTTCTGTGAGCCTTTAATACGTTCAAAATTGGAATATGCCGCAGCAATCTGGGATCCAGGTCACTCAACGCTTATAACAAACATCGAAACCCTGCAAAATCGCACCGCACGATTCATAGTCTGCCACTATCATCGCACCGCAATTGTCTCATCTATGAAAACCACCCTAGCCCTGCCTCGTCTTTCCTCACGTCAGAAAATATCTCGTCTATGCCGCTTCCATGAAATCTATCATTCCAACGCTTCACTGAAGAACAAACTATTCATTAGCCCCCCCCCCCCCCCCCCTTTCATTTCTCCCTGCATTGATCACAAACTTGAAGTTGGCATACCTGATTGAGAAACTTCAGCTTACATAAACTCATTCATGCCTAGGACGTCATATGAACGGATCTACCTTCCCGTATCATTAATAACTATTCCATCAATAGATTTATTTAGAAAAGCTGTAACTACTCACTTTTGTTAGGAGTTGCGGGCATCTTCTACTCCGATTCCCTCAGACCCTGTCTCCGGATGAATATGACACTGCAATACTTCGCTCTCGGCAAAAGGGTTTATTCACTCACTCATTGCCTTGGGGGGTTTCGGGATCGGGGGACGGTCATCAGCGAGGCCGGGGGAGAGCCCGCTGCCACAGCAGCTTCTCCGAGTCCCAGCGGTGGTCGTCCACACCGCGTCATGGGGACGTCGTCGTCCAGGGTCGCTGTCCGGTCCGCTTGTCGAGTCCGCTACTCGACGTAGTGCCCGCACTCCCTACGCCAACGTCCAGCGCCGTCCGAGCACGCCTCCGTGACCGGTCCCTTGTCAAGTCGGCAGCCCCAGCCCTCTTCCTTTGTCTCCGTTGCCCTTCTTAAGACCTTCCCAAGTCCTTGTCCCGCCGACCGTCCAATCGGGAACCTGCCGCGAGCCGATCCTCCGACGTCAGCGCTGGGTGAGGGGGCGCTTGCCCCGTTCCTCCCGGAGAGCTCGGACATTCCGCGACAGGACGGCGACTGGAAACGGGAAGGTCACAGGGAACGAAGGAGCGCCCGACAATACGGCGGCGGGGACCGGCAAGGTCACGGAGAGCGGAGGAGCCAGGGAGAGGGTCCCCACACCTCCCCTCCCTCAAGGCTCGGACCCCGGGGGGCCTGAGGTTGCGTGGTCCCCAGGACCCTTGGCAGGGAGCTCGTTCAGCTGAGTGTCACCGATGACGACGAGCACCCTCGATGATGATGATGGCATCAAACCAAGCAGGTCAGCGGTGAACGTTGATTCACTGGGAAGCTCGTGACCGACGGAGCACGGTCCACGAACTGGTCCGGAGCACCACAGCTCACAACACGGACGGGCACTCAGGCACACATAACACGCCGGCACTTAAAGTTCGTTTCCGTCCCTAATGTAACAGACAGCGAAATGCGCAAAAACCAATACCGGCACGCTATATCAGACAGCGCGACGAAACCAAAATCTTTCGATCGTTGGACATGCCACGAAATAAAAACAAAACTCTTCATTTCAACACCAACAGGCAGGCAATCATCAAGAACGTCACGCTACACGTTCAAGAGGTACATAAGAGGAAATCTATTCCTGAACTTAAAAGCGTGAGCACTCATTGTATGCTCAAATCGTACATACGCCCACTATACAACATTTGCTCCTACCAAACTCAACCGCATTCTTTTAAAACAGTAAGCAATCTACCAGAGCGTCAGAACCGCACACCTCTGACAACAATATTAATCTCTAACACACTCGCGAAGAACGCACAAAACCTCAAAAACTAAGAATAACCTTCCGTAAAACAGAAACGGTCACAAATCCAGTCCCGTTCGCGAGGTGCGACTCGGAAGGAACACGCTGCCAACAACCCATGACGGGCACTCATGCACTCGGCGTTCATGCTACCCGAGCTACAAACACGCTACAGCCAAGCTGCGCAGCACGCCTTCATCAGAAGGGGTAATCACCTTACTGAGAGGCCGTTGTTCCGTGGTACCGGCCACTTACACCAGTACAAAGAGAACAGTACCTGGATCGTGCGAACAGCAGATCTCATTGGACAGCCTATTTACACGGCTATGTCCGCAACGTCTGGGCATGTACCAGACGTTACCGCTTCACCGCTCGGAGGTGACCACCCAACAGGAGCGACGAGCGCGTAACGGTGGTCCGCACCGAACCCCGCGCGGGCTCGACAACCGCGACAAGCGCATCGACGCACGTTCGAGTTCTCCCCCGGCCAAACCCCGACACCGCATAACTAAAAAGTCTTCCAGCTGATGTCAAGGCCGGCCGGGATCGAGCAATAAAGGTACGCCGTCAACGCGTCTCGCGACTCTTCAACGTTCTCAAATCGAGCAACGTGTCCACATACAAACGCAGTAGGTTACGCACAAAGCTCGCCCCCAGCCAAGTCAACGCGCCGCATAACTGAAAAGTCTTCTTGCGACTGTGAGGACAGGCAGGGTTCGAACAATGTAAGCACCCCACACGCGCACCTCTCAACTTCCGCGCAGCGAGCGCGATACCAAAATGCCAAATAATCTAACCGGCCAGTCTTGGAGATGGACGAGCTAATAAACTATATTTGCTCTGCATAAACAGTTACCGCAGCGTCGAAGTGTCTACCGCATTTACCGCCGCATTCCAACACCCGCTACCCATTCATGCAAAGGCTGCAGTTTGTACAGCGACGGGCTGGCCCAACGCACAACAGTTATAGGCCGCCGACGGCCATGCCGCTGCCATAATTTCTAGGCTTCCCGGGCACGTACCCGCCGACGTGAACCGTACGTTTTCCCGGGCCAACCGCGCATCTGTACAGGATAAAACTATGAGCAACTCGTCACATCCTCGCAAGACCGCCCCTCCTCTCGTGCAGGTTTTCACTGCACGAGCCCAGCTTTTTCCTCACCCAGCTGTCTTTTCTCCCCTAAATTTATAATTTATCTCTAACCCAGGTCTCTGCACGACCAATTACGCTCTCTACACCCTCGCGTCCCAACGCGAACCCAACCACGGCCGAGAGCCGTACTGTATCCGGCGGCAGCGCAAAGCGCGCGCTGGCCGCCGCTCCTCCGGAAACGGAGAAAACGAAATGAAAGAATGACTCCCGCCGCGAGGCTCAACCATCGATATGGCGGAGTGAGGATCCGGAACCAACTGTGCGCACAATTAAACGAGATCAACCTCACGACTCTACAACCAGATACACACGGGTCATGCCCATCGCGTCACACTTGACTCCACGGAGCATTACACACGCACAGCCACTGCTAAAGTGAAAACGGAAACTCTGTGGTTTTCGGGATTCCGATGTCCACGCACCGGACATCGCGTACCCGGCACGATTTAGTGGGCTTAGCTCCTAAATGTAGCCTCTGGCCACAAGGTACTCGTTCAAAGCGATCTTGGTCGGAACCACAAGAGCGCATCCGTACCTTAAAACGCTGTCAACTAACGACGCTCAAAACCGCGCCGACAGCTCAAGCGAGGCCAACTGGGAGCTAGCATGCGATCAAACCGAAACGCTAGTCTCCTCCCGGACAAAATGCAATGCGGGAATAATTTCCAAACACAGTCCATGCAACCGCCATCCGCAATGGGAGCGTTGTCCACCCAGAGCGATGCCCCTCTAACGCGTCCGATCCGTAACAAGCGTTACAAACCATTACATCGATACGCGAGCAAAGGCGGTTAGGCGCGTCGCATTCCCCAAAGCGTGAGCCGGCATCTTTCCCAGCGGACGCGGACGGCCGGAGGCGTAGGTGGGGGGACGCCCGACGCTACAGGCCTCGAGGGGTGCGGTAATTTCGACGCACAGAGCGCTTTTGCGTAGCAGGATCAACCTGCCAGGGCATCGAACGGTGCGCTGAACAGCAAACACTCAAAGCGCTTCTCGTAACGGGGGATAGGCGAATTACTGACCGGCTGGGGAAAAGGGTTAATCCCTTAAAACAGCGGTCAAAATCCGCGCCTCCTAGTCAGACAGGAGATAATGTCAGGACCTCCGTGCGGCGCTCCCGCAACGAAACTTCGTGCGGCGCTCCCGCGACAAAGATGACCCCCAAAAAGAGCGCGAAACAGTGCCCCAACTCAACCGGAAGCAGGTTAGGAATCGGAATGCCTGCCTGATCGAAAATCAGGCCCCACGTTGGGCGCCAGTTTATGCGGGCATCTTCTACTCCGATTCCCTCAGACCCTGTCTCCGGATGAATATGACACTGCAATACTTCGCTCTCGGCAAAAGGGTTTATTCACTCACTCATTGCCTTGGGGGGTTTCGGGATCGGGGGACGGTCATCAGCGAGGCCGGGGGAGAGCCCGCTGCCACAGCAGCTTCTCCGAGTCCCAGCGGTGGTCGTCCACACCGCGTCATGGGGACGTCGTCGTCCAGGGTCGCTGTCCGGTCCGCTTGTCGAGTCCGCTACTCGACGTAGTGCCCGCACTCCCTGCGCCAGCGTCCAGCGCCGTCCAAGCTCGCCTCCGTGACCGGTCCCTTGTCAACTCGGCAGCCCCAGCCCTCTTCCTTTGTCTCCGTTGCCCTTCTTAAGACCTTCCCAAGTCCTTGTCCCGCCGACCGTCCAATCGGGAACCTGCCGCGAGCCGATCCTCCGACGTCAGCGCTGGGTGAGGGGGCGCTTGCCCCGTTCCTCCCGGAAAGCTCGGACATTCCGCGACAGGACGGCGACTGGAAACGGGAAGGTCACAGGGAACGAAGGAGCGCCCGACAATACGGCGGCGGGGACCGGCAAGGTCACGGAGAGCGGAGGAGCCAGGGAGAGGGTCCCCACAGAGTAGGCCGTACTAACATTTATAACCAAGTTGCCTTGTTGTTTGAATTTTATGCAGAGCCAATATTTTATGTCCTCCACCTCAGTAATGCCCCTGGACCCTGAGGTTACTGAAAGAAAGAAAGAAATGACTAAGAATATTTGGAACCTCGGGTACTCACCGGGCTCCCCTACATCTCCAGCTTGAACCAGAAGGGTCGTGTTATTCCAGTCGGTGGTCTCCTTGGGACGATTTGTCTTTTTCGCGTCCTGGGATCAACAAAGAGTCTGAACGAATAAAAAGGCGACGTCACCCAGGATTCCTTTTTTTTATTATTATTTTTTACGGAAATCAACCGACGACAACCGTTGTTCTGCACTCTATGTATTTACTTAGAATGACGCTAAACTAAAAATATAGATATATTTTTAAGTGCCGCAATAAAATACGTGTCTCAAAAAATCAAATTAAAAAGAAAAAACTTTTACTTCCAATATTTACGTCGTGAGGCTGATTTTCACTTACGAGTGCTTCCGAAACAGTACCTAGTTGTGGGGTCAATGTCCTATAAGAAAAGCGTGTTTTGAAATTACTCCTTAATCAAAATGTGTCTTGTAACGTAATTATCAAGCGAAATATATTTTATTTTTTCTTGGGAAAGGAAGAAAGGGGGGGGGGGGGGGGGGGTGCGTGTCCTATCTACGCGCTTCCAAGAAATATTTCATGATTTCAGTTTTTTCTTTAAACGAACTGTAAAAAAGAAAACGTCGCAAAACGAAACAATCTTGAAAAAAAAAAAGCAACGAGAATGATTTAAGCAGGTCTTCCACGCACTATATCAGATTGCCTGAAACGGACGAAGTCGAAACCGTTGACAGCCGTAAAACTAAACTATAATATGCGCGACACGGTTAAATAACTGACAGTGACCTTAATTATATTGATTTGCTGGCTGTCGTTCCTAATCTCCGTTTTCGCGCACTGTCTTCCCTAAGCATTATTTGTGTGTGAAGCACAAACACCGACGCGCGCAGAGTTACTGTATGAGTTAGCTCCAGACGCGGCAGTTTTTCTATCGAACGAGTATACAAGTCCTACTAACTACCGCAAAGCAACGCTGAGCGACGTTGACAAACTCGTACGGAGTCAGTACGTCTTCGCAAAGAACGAAAATTAGAAAGGAAGAGTGAACTCCCGCTCAGTATATACTTTAGAGTGTATGGAGTATTCGTTGGCCGCCGTATAGCCTGCGTGATTTCCCGTCGTATGAGTGCTAACAGCTCGAGTTAACCTAATTTATTTCGCACCGTCCAAGTTGCCACGCTTTGCAAAAGATAAGTTACTTAGAGGGCAACTTGCACGCTTGACACCTTAGACGCCGAGATCTGTCAAGTAGAGAACAGCCCACTACGCTTCACGAGAACCAGTGACTCGTGGCGTAACGACGCTTAAAGTGGTACTTCGGCGATTTTCCCAGCTACGCCCAACTAACTATATTTTCTGAATCCCCGGCGTTTACCCTTCCTGGTATGCTATTTAGCACCGCGAAATTTATAATAGTTATTGTGAAATCGGCAAGTCAAAATGCTGCAGAAACCAACATTTAAAGATACCCTTACTTTTCAGTGCCGTGACGCCAGTGGAAGGCACGTTTGCCAGTCGAGCAAGCACAGTAAAAAAATAGACTATGCCAAGCGTTTGTTCCCTGCTGGTGCCCAGGTACTGGAACGAGCTTTCAAATCATTCATTTGACGCCATTAAACTGTTTAGAATCAATTCGAAACAAAATCTACAGTCCAAAGAGTGAACCCATGCCTTCCGCGGGTGTCACGTTTTCGTTGTTGATTGTAGAGGCTTTCAGTTTGAAAAACACGGTAAAGACCAAAATTGTAAATTCAATAACTTTGCAAAAATACAAATATTTTGACCAAACACTTGGGATACTACTTCAGCGATGTTCATATATCTGTTTAAGAATTTTTCAGGCATATTGGAGATCATACAGAAATCGTCTGAGTACCCCTTTAAATATCTTGCAACTTAAGATGATTTCGTTCAGTTACCTTAAGTTTTATCTGAAATCACAAGAAACTGTGTTCCGTCCTCCAGCAATGCTAAAGCAGTCGGCTACAGAGCAAAGCAATATCACCTGAGTTTCTCCGCACAGCGTTTATAGCTCAGGATGTCGCATTTCGAAATGTAACGGTCGCTAATTGCATCCACTCTGCACTCAACACCAAACAAAGTGGCGCCAAAATAAAAATTGGGAAAGAAAATACGGATACTTTCAATGAATCCTATTCAGTGGTTCTACGTGCGACTAAAGTCACTGGATCTTCGGAAACTAGCGTCATTGCTTTCCCTGCCTGCTAGCCGGACAAAAACAGATGCTAACATGCAGACGACGAAACCTCGCAAGGTGATTGGCCGATCGGTTTCTGTTGCCCTGAAAATCGCCATTTCGGTCTATTCAAGTCTTCAAAGTTTCGAAAGGGTCATTTTAAACCAGTCGCGCCAAGATAGCTATCGAACAACATCGTACTGAAAGCGTTCTTCGCCAATATTAGCGTGTTTGGCCCTGTGCACGCAATCTCCTTATCAGACATGCTCATATCCCGAAATCTCTTACGATGATATTTTTCAGCGATAGCTGTAATGGGGTCTTCCCACCATTGAAAGTGATTTCCGTTGTTGATGTTGTAGTTACAATTATTGTAGTTCGCGCAGTATATTCCGTCTCATCCTACAATGAACCGAAGCCCTGTTATACGGGTCGCCGGGTCCAGGCACGAGCCTGTTGGAAACCACGTGCTACATTTGCGCCGTCATACGTATCAGTGCGCCAAGACGCGTCATCCAGAGGCGAGATTTTCGACTGCTTATTGAGCACTCGCGTTGGCTTCGTCTGTTTGCTACTACTGAAGGCTACTGAAGGGATTAAATACCATCTTGAAGCGATGATGCGAACAGAACCCGGGATCAGAACCGAAGGCCATCAATAAGAAATGAAGATGAGTCGGATCAAATATTCGACGTTAGTTCGTATGCACTTACCACGTGCGAAAGCGAGATGCGGGTCCCGGTATGTGCACACAAATTGGATTGGAATGGATCGTTATGGCTGAGGCGAAACGACTTTATGTCAGTGTTGCCTGCGCGCCCTCCAACTTCTCCAAACAGTTGACATGCTTACGAAATATGGCCATGCATGTTTATGAAACTAAATACCATGTATGCGAAGCGCAAGTTCGTCTGCTTCTTGCGCAGGATTTCCGATGATGTCAGAACGCCATCTTTTATTGGCTGATCAGAAAAAAAAAATGATTAGACCTCAAGGCATCTGATGTTGAGGTCTACCCACTAGCCTTTCAGTTAAAGCCAATCAAAACTCGGTGTTATTCTGGCGTAACCGCAGCCCCTGCGAAACAAGCAGACAACATGCGGTTCGCGTGTTTTTACTTCACCAATATAAAAATCGCGCGTTATCACAACAGAGAACCGTATGCGTAAGATTAGTACTCTTTGTGTTCTGCGTATTAGCGGCGAGATGTTTTGGTGGCGCCCTCCTACGGTTCCCCCTTGTGACGTCATTACCTTGCGAACAACAAGTTCGATGGTGTTTGTTATTAGCATGGTGGAAGCTTGAAATCATTGCGCTCTCAAAGGAACACTGCCAACACCGTCAAAATTAAAGTTCTTTCATTCCTCTTATTTCCGTCGATGATAAATCCCCTTTCCGACGTCATAGTCAGCGTTCGGCCAATCGTTGAAGGCCGACCACAGCGACGCTTTCGGTCGCGCACGTCGCCAATTCGGATTTTTGTCACGCACTCTTTTGCATTTTGGATGCAAGCTTTTTTGTGGTGATGCTCTGTCCGCCATCCTTGTAGTCCGAGTTTATCGTGGGTTGAGAGGGAGTATATAAGGCGTCTGTCGTAGATGCTGCCAAGGTCTTGAGAAAGTTCGCCCGCCGCCCTCGTGAATCGAACCTGGGTCCTCTACGTGCGATGCGGAGGTGTTACCAGAGAGCTGCACCACTCTATTAAAGAGGTCGTAGAATGAATTTTGGGATGAGATTTCTTTTTAGGTTGGGATTTTACTGTTCGCATATTGAAAGGTAAGACACTTTACTAGCGGGGATACATTCCACTCCTATCAAATACAATAGCCTCGGCGCAGATAGGTTTTCGGGGCCTGGCGAGAGCCATCTATCGTCGGGGAGGTCTCGGCTATCGGGCGGTAAATGATGATGATGATGATGTTTGTTCTACATACCAAATTTATTGTTGTGGAAATGCTCGAGACACGGGCCGCGCGCCACTTCAAGGAAGAACATGGCATCTAAAATCTAGCTCAGTGTTGTTCCAAATACTTTGCTGCGCTATGCCGCCGTGATCTTCCCAAGGGTGCACGTTGCACGTGCCTCCTGCATCGACGCAACTTGCGCTACTTTTGAAACATGAAGGGACTTTAGGTAAAATAGGAGACGACACCGGCCGCGGCCGCCGCGAAAATCCACGTGCACATGCGCGTAGACTGACCCGGATTTCCCCTCTGTCAGGGCTGGATTCGGCGCTGTAGGCATTCTGTCTAATGCAAATGAGCGGAGTGGAGTGTATTCCCCCTAGTAAAGTATATGGTATTTGCTATTTCCTACCTCCTTTCCTTCGAGAGCTCTCCTCCCTTCCATTATAATACATTCGCTCTACCCAAAACACATCAGCCGGCCCAAACTCACGCAATGGACACGCGCTCGTCAACAATCAATCAGTTGACGGATATTTGGATTCGCTTTCTTGACCAATCCATGCCGTAAGGGTACTTGCCATTTCTTGTGAATAACAACTTTCACTGCCTGCTTAAAAAACACAGTGGGAGCTTGGAGTCATCACACTTGACAAACTACTAGGTCAAGGCGACGTGATTTCTCATTTCTTTATTGAGTTAAGGAGGAAAGATAATGAGGAAGTAGTCTAAAATCCTTTCATGACCGATTTAACGGCCCGCTGTATAATTAATTTTTATAGTACCCGATGTTGACTGCACGCGTTTTCTGAAAAAAAAAAAAAAATCAACCGATTACAAAATGTCGTTATAGCATCGTCAATGCCAAGAGCCCTTTTCGGAAGACCCGCTTGCACGCGCTTCGAAACAAAAAAGACACAAAAGCGTTCGGAACCAAATGGTCAGACGTCTGTTTGTTCTGGACGCTTTTGTTCTTGCACCCCGCCGTGCGTTAACGCGACGCCGATGGCCAACGACTTCGCCTTGACATGTCGCAGTTATCGCTGTGACTCTACTGTGGATTAACACAAAGCTGCTAACTTCTATTTTTTTTTTTTCTTGCGTGTATCAGGACAGGAAAATTTATTTTTCAATTCCGGCAAACCGACGCCGCATACGGTGGCGGTCGCGAACATTTGCGCTTGATTCGGCGGTGGGTGGATGGCGAAAATTATGGTTTACAATAACATTCTTTACAAAAAAACCTGTCATTAGGAATTCGAATCGTCTCACCGACAATGTAGAGGACAAAAAGAAACTGCTCATTCCGTGGACCGAAACGGCGACCACATGGAGAGTTTGCGCTACTTTCCCAGTATCTAGAAACTTTAGGTGCTACATGTCAGTGATGGGGTCAAAATTCTTAAGGAAGACTTGTTTAAGATGGCGGCAGTGGTAAACATCGCGGGTGCGACGGCTGAAGGTAGGAGACCTCTAATGCACGCAGTCTGACCGCAGATTTGTTTACTGCTTTGAAAGGTTGTGTTTCCCGCCAATGTAGGCGGATGATGCTCACTTCGACACCGATGTCAATCACGTAATGAATTTGGTTTTTCGCTCAGTGGCGAGGAACAAGCAGATGAATTTGAGTCTCGCGCGTTGGCCGTACTCATTGAGTAGGCGGAGAGTTTTCCGAGAACCAAGAGCATAGTTTAGGGCACCTTCGGGTTTTGTATCCGCACTTCTGGTGGTACAAACATCACTTGTGAAATCTAGTTTTTATTATTTCTTACTTGCACCTCGCTGGAAGTCATATCGATACTTACAACGTAAATAAAATGCATTCATGAACAGGCACATTGACCGGCGCGTCCCTTGCATTTAAACTAGTAACGAGTGCAGCAGTGGCGTATCCAGGGTGGAGGCTTATAGGGCTCCCCCCCCCTCCCTCCCCCCCCCCCCCTCAAAAAAAAAAATCAGCCGACCCTATAATATACACATGCACTTTGACCCCCTCTCTTCCTCTCAGCACCTCAATTCATGGACATCCCAGTTAAATCAGACCCCCCCACCCCTTAAAACAATTTCGGCTACGTCACTGAAATGCAGTGCCCGGTTACCATGAGGCAATATTGCATTCGAGTTCGCAGTTGCAACGTTGCTCGAGTGAGAGGAAAAATGCGCTGACGGTAGCGGTTTTCATCGTCACAACAGCGAAATCACTAGGAAAATATGTCATGTGCACATAATACGATTTTTCTCGCGAGACTGACTTATGAGTCAGTCTTTAAGTTTGGTTAAAGGCCGGTTCACACAGGGGCATTTACCTACGTTATGTTATGACCGCTTACAACCGCTTACGTTGTCAGAAACCTGGACATCCGTGCATCAAATAAAGCGTGGCAAGCGGTTTCAGGGGAAGCAGCTTTGTACGCGACATGCGACACACGAATGTCCCGGTGACTCCTCACGTAACGTAAGAGGTCGTAAGCAAACGCCCTTGTGTGAACCGACATAAAAGGCAGGTTCATACAGCTCCGTTTTCCTCAGTTACGTTACGTTACGAAATCTTACGTTAGCTTACGACATAAGTCACCGGGACATCCGTGCTTCAGATTAAGCGTGGCTATAAGTTCAAGGACAGCCTGGCATGCGATATGCGAGACACGAATGTTTCCGCAACTTATACACGTTTGCAAGAAAGGCTCCTGTGCGCTGCCATTTTCAGCGATGCTGGCGCCCCGTACCGTTTCCGCCATGCTGGGGTGCTCCAGGGGTGCTATGTTGCGCTTTTTGGACTCCCAGGAGACTAGGGAGAAGGAAGTGACGTCAACGACACAGCAAACGCAGATTGGATGTTGACAGAAGAAAACGAAATCAACACCCAATCTGCGTTTGCTGTGTCGTTGACGTCACTTCCCTCTCCCTAGTCTCCTGGGAGTGCAAAAAGCGCAACATAGCCCCCCAGGGGCACGTCACTGGGATGCGCGATGAAAAGATGGTGCCGTTTGCTGCATCACCGATGGCTTACGTTAGCGGCACACTTACTGTCTCGGAACGCAGGAGGAGGAGGTATCCACACAGAATCGTAGCGTCACATATTGTAGGACGGGGCATCTTTCAGGGTTGGAGCTGACTTTATAACGATCGCAGCCTCTGTTCCTGCATGTTGTGGAAGCCAGAGCTGCCGCGAGCGCAGCCATCGTTGATGCAAAGGCCATGCGACTTTTGGCGCATTCTGAAGAGAGCGCCTTGAGACTTTAGACCTTTTTGAAAATTTTCGATTTGTTACCGCTTTAGGCATTTTATTTAATTGTCCTTGCTATTTCGCTGTCGAGGACGACACGTGTACGTTTTATAATTATTTTTTTTTTTAATTTGTTTCTGCGCTCAGTGGTGTACGCTTCGGCGAGAGACGCTTGGCAACATTGTACGACAACCAGCGAACGTCCTGGCTGGAAAGTAGGTCCGCCTCACCTTGGCGCGCGGTTCGAGGTTAAGCCGGGATCCCACTTGCAAAGGTGTATATGTAACGTAAGAAAACGTAAGAAAACGGTGCTGTATCAACCAGCCATAAAGGCCAGTTCAGACACTTGCGATTGAGTGTGTTTGACTGCGTTGCGACGAGAACCAAAAGCGAGTCACCGGCACATTTGTTCTTCGTATAAAGCGTGGAATCCAATTCAAGGAATCAACTTGGCACGCGATATAAGCAGCAGGGATGTCCTGGTTTCTCGCAGCCGCAACGCAGTCAAACGCAGTCAAACGCAACTGTCTGAACCAGGCTTAACACAGCACCCTTTCTATACGTTGCGTTATGCTACGGAAGCTTAAGTCTGCTTATACCGTCAGTCACCGGGATATCCCTGCTTTATATTAAAAAAAAAATTGAAATAAAAAATAATTTAAAAAAGCAAAAGGGTAAATGCAATTCTTTTTCAATGCTCCACGAAAAAAACTTTTCTAAGCGCTGGAACAAAGAGTATCACGGCCACTGCTCACGTGGCGGCGGACGTTAGCCAGGGAGAAAATTCGAGCTCAATCGTCGCCGCCCCCGCGCCGGGTCCGGGGGCGGCCGCGGCTGCGGTCGCCGCCGCGGGTCCCCTCCGGCGGCGTCGCCGCCGCTGGGAGGAGGCGCTCACCAGCGACGACCTGGCCGACCAGCTTTGGGCCGTCCGGCAAGCCGAAGATGCCGCCCGGGTCCAAGGACTCCGAGCCGTCACCTGAGGCACCACCACCTCCATCATCGTCGACGGAGGGTGGGACGGGACAGGGAGTAATCCCTTTGGAATTAATTGGGGGGCCAGTTGGTTGAACATCTAGACAGAGGATTTGAAAGCGCAAAAGACTGAGAAGAGAAGGAGGGGACAGGACAGAGCGCTTACTTACAACTGTCAAATTTATTAATAAATATGTTCTTTTTAATAATAAATTTTTAATAATAAATATGTTCAAAATAAACTAAATATGTTCTTTTTAGCAGCAGTGACTTTAATTTCATCTTTCTTTTCTTCCTTTTCTTTTTTCACTTCCACCTTGTCGTTCTCAAGATGCTCTATTAAATTTGACAGTTGTAAGTAAACGCTCTGTCCTGTCCCCTCCTTCTCTTCTCAGTCTTTTGCGCTTTCAAATCCTCCGTCTAGTAATCCCTTTCTCCCCCATCTCGCCCTAAAGCAAAACTGCTGGGCCGGTTTGAATAAAGTTTATTCTCTCTCTCTCTCTCACTGAATGTTTACGCCGTTAGATGCAACTTAGGTAGAGGTCACGGTCCGCTCTAAGCCCCACCCACAGTTCGGTGGCACCGTCCATTACTACTGCATTGGCTGTGCTGCTCGGCCGACCACGCTAAGAAGCCTAGTGTCTCCCTTTCGCGACATCCGGTGCGTCTAGTCTGTCGTCTGACACCGCCTGCAAATCGTGCAAGCAGACGCGCGGGAGCTTGCGGCATCGTCTGCTATTCCACCACCGTCCATCGTCGTCTTCAATGCCCATGAAAGCTACGCGTCAGCGTCAGTTTTCGCCTTCACTCGTATGCTATTCCGTCCTAGTCTAAAAATTTCTGCAATGCTTGCAAGACGCGACTATGAAAGCGGCGTTTTAGCATTGAATTGCGCAGCGGTTTTGGCCCTAGAGCGGCGCGATTTCTGCCAACGCGGCGCTCTGGCCAGCACTAGCCAGCACCAGTGGTTGAGTGGCACGAGCGCCGCGACGGCAGAAATCGCGCCGCTTTAAGCGTGTTTCACATGCAGCGATTTGGGCCCGAAAGCCTAGTTCACATGCAGCGGTTTTGGCCCTAGAGCGGCGCGATTTCTGCCGTCGCGGCACTCTGGCCAGCACCAGCGGTTGAGTGGCACGAGCGCCGCGACGGCAGAAATCGCGCCGCTTTAAGGGCCACCCACACTAGCGAGAAAACGCGCGTGGCACGCCGATCGCGGCAAGTAACAAAATGTCGCCGAAGCACAGTCAGCGCCACGAGCGCGTGCAGACACACGCCCTTTATCTTGCCGCTTAACCGATTTATCGGCGCGCCGAGCGCGTTTTCTCGCTAGTGTGGGTGGCCCTCTAATACCCCTGTTACACGGGCACACTTAACCGTGGTTAACTAAGCTTTAACTGCGGTTACGTGGCAGCACAGATGCCGCACTATACCCTCGGACAACTATTTCAAAAGAAGTGAAGAGAGCGTGTGCACTGCTTTGATGGGTGCTCAAGATGCTCAAGCGCACGTTCGTCCATAGCTCTGACTGCATCGCCCCAGAATGTTGTCGGCAAGTATTGTGCGCTAATTGTGGTTTAGCGTAACTGCAGTTAAGTGTGCCCGTGTAACAAGGGTATAAGCGTGTTTCACATGCAGCGATTTTGGCCCTAAAGCCTAGTGCACATGCAGCGGTTTTGGCCCTAGAGCGGCGCGATTTCTGCCATCGCGGCGCTCTGGCCAGCACTAGAGCCACTCTATAGACGCTTTCAGGCAGCTGTGCATGGGCGCCGCCATAACCGACCTTCAGTTTTTGTTCCCTCTTATTCCGTTCGCTCCCCTTCATTATTACCGCAGCAGGGCAGGCTATCGCCATTTTATATTCTACTGTGTCGTTCTCTCCAGCATAGCTCCTTGTGGAGACTCGTCAACGCCCGCTTCAGTGGCTCGGCATCTCGGTAAGGCAAGAGAAGGTCGGCTATGGCGACTCAATTTGGCGCGCGCTGAAAGCGTCTATATGGCAGCGTAGCTGCCAGAGTAGCGACACGACGCAAAATTATCTAGATGCACGACGTCAGAAGCGCTGATAGTGATCTCCATTTTGGGCCTGGGAGGTCGCCATGGTAACCGTGCTTATAGCGACACCGGGCGGCAACCTTTGTAGTCTAGTTGATATCTCTATTCGTTCATTGAAAAGTGGTATAAAACGCTTGGCATCGCGGTACGGCAAGAACCTCTGGAGGAACGGTGCCTGTTTTTCTGAAAAGTGAGACGATTTGCAGCCCGGGGACTGCCGGGCGACGAGAGCTGCTATGGTATCGTACGTGCACGAACAAGGCGAGTGGTTTTCGGCGCCGCCGCGATGGCGGTCGCTTCGTGGGACGAACGTACCATCCTAGTACCTTCGGACTTCGCTCCGATGGAACAAAATCCGACTACGCCGGCCACGACAGGACGAGTGGCTCAGGACATGACTGCTGCTCGACTGCCCCATAGCGAGCGAGTATATGTTTAGCATCATACTTCAAGACCCGATCATCCCTTCAAGATGAGATTCTCTCACCGACTTGTGAGGAGCGACGTCGACGAAGTTCAACCAAAGAGGACGGCATGGTGGTCTCTAGGGAATTGTTGACGCCATCAAAAGAGACGGACACCGGATATGAGGTGTTCTTGCCGACAGGCCAAATGGTCGTTCGGAAATTTACCGGCATTCAAGAAGTCGATATTTTTATCTGGTGTAGCACACATATCCGTGTTAAAGAGGCCACGAAATCATTTTTAAACTTCTTCTTCCTTACCTGTAATCCTCAACTCAAAAGAGAACTGTGAAATCACGCAGTCGGGACATGCTAGGGCACCGGTGCGATGACCCCAAGCTTTCACCGTGCTTTTTAAGCACACCGTAGAACTTGGCATTCGCAAGTGATGATAGGTTTTTTCAGGGCGCTCATTGGCCAGGAACGCGAATTCAAATATCCATGGACGAATTGATTGCTGACGAGCGCATACATCCGAGCGACGCAGTTTTCGTGTCTAATGCGTGAGTTGGGGTCGGCTGACGTCATTTTGGCCTTTGTAGGCATTGTAAAAAGGATATTTAGAACCATACACACATGATGATAACGTCATAGCACACTTACATTAAGGAGCACAAAACGTTCCCAGCTACGGAAAATAAATATTACACTCGTAAGAAATAAATACGTCTGTAACTTGTTAATTACAAGGACGAACACACCTCTGAGAATCCAAGTTTAATAGTATGTGTTGATGCGTTGTTATATAGCAGGACATTTCATATACGCCACTTGAGCAAACGCCAGTTTTTCACTTGAAAAACAAACCAAAAGACACGGCGGTCAAATGCAAGCTATTGCAACAAAAGCAAGTTATATCAAAATCTTGAGAACTGCCATTTCGCAAAATTGTCGATTAGTAAAAAAGGTTAAAGATCGCAGGAGCTTCCTCGCTAAAAAATGCTGTGATTATTCGGTGACCCAGGGCTGAAACAATTTCCCCTAGGCCCTACACGCGCCGTATACCTTTCGTTCTGATTCTCAGAAATTCAGACTTTCAAAGGAAGCTAGAAAAAGGCCAAAATTTTATCCTAAAAGCTATGTGGAGCGCAAGTTCGTCTGCTTGTTTTTGCAGGGGTTGTGGTGACATCAGAACGCCGAGATCTGAGTGGCTCCGATTGAAAGATAGTGGGTAGACCTCAAAGCAAGCTGCCTTGAGGCCTACCCAGTATTCTTTATTCAGAACCAATCAGAGCTTGGCGCTCTGACGTCACCACAGCCCCTACTAAAAGAAGCAGACGAACTTGTGCTGAGCATATCGTAAAATCGTTGATTAGTATACTTGGGAGTTGTGTGAATATTTATACAGCGTGTAGTTGGTCAGCCATTTCAAAGTTGCGACGAGTCACTCGCTGCAGATGAGCAATTTAGCCAAAGAAGTATAACCGCTAGTCTGGGGTAGGTCTTTAACGTGCACCACGCAGTAGTGATACACAACCGCAGGCCGGTACGATGCTCATCCAGATCGAAACGGGCGGGGCTGGGGATTGAACCCAGGTTCCCTGGTTGATTAGTACAAAACGTTAACATCGCAGGAGCTTCCTCGCTAAAAGTTTGTGGTCATGCGGTTACCTGGGGCAAAAACAAATTTTCCATGGCCCAACATGCGACGCATAGATTTCGCATCGATTCTCAAACACTCCAACGTTCAAATTAAGCTAAGAGAATGCGAAAATTGCATGCTAAATGTCTTATCAATCCTCAAACACATCCGGAAACCCGAGCACCACTAAGGCGATATGAGTGATGCTGTAGCACAGGTGCTAATATCCAGAGCGATCTTGCACAGAGAGGGTATAAAGTGTCATTCTTTCAGATCTTCAAGTTATACCTACGTCAGAAAGCACGAAGAAGCCCCAAATCGTCGGCAAGCTGCGGCACATCACGACTCCGCGCACCGAACAAACTCGCATCCACCAGCTCTGGGCGCTGCCATCTTACCGATGACATCACGTCTCTTGAGAGGTCACGTGACGAGTCGTCACTCGGTTGCTACGGAAACCGAGCCAGCTCAGCTCGTTGCTATGGTACCGCTTGTGACCAATCGCGGTGAGAGGCGGCACAGGGAAAAGCGTGGCGCTACTCTGGCAGCTACGCTGCCATATCGAGTGACTCTAGCCAGCACCAGCGGTTGAGTGGCACGAGCGCCGCGACGGCAGAAATCGCGCCGTTTTAAGCATGTTTCACATGCAGCGATTTTGGCCCTAAAGCCTAGTTCACATGCAGCGGTTTTGGCCCTAGAGCGGCGCGATTTCTGCCGTCGCGGCGCTCTGGCCAGCACCAGCGGTTGAGCGGCACGAGCGCCGCGACGGCAGAAATTGCGCCGCTCTAGAGCCAAAACCGCTGCATGTGAACTAGGCTTTATGGTACGTTTACACTTGCGGATCCGCCAGCGGATCCGCCCAGCTTTTGCCGCTGGGGCGAAACGCTGGGCGGAAAACGCGGCGGCGAGCCGTTTAGGTCCGGGATCTATTTCTGCCGCCGAACGAGGCGTTTCGCTGACCGGATGTGACATTCTTGCGCAGCGCGACGCTGCCTACGTCACGAGTACGCGTTCTTCCGGGAGCAGCAACGCCCGGGAGAGAGAGAGCCGAGGCGGGAAATCTCGCGCCTTCTCGTCATATTTGACGAGACGTTACGGGAACCGCTGCCGCAGCCGGCGCTGCCGCCACTGCTCGAAGGAAATAGATGTAAACACAACCCGCTCGTCGCCGCCGCCGCCGGGAGCGGATCCGCTCCCGCGGCAGCGGATTTCTTCTCAGGTGTAAACGTACCATTAAGCGGGTTTCACATGCAGCGATTCCGCCGCCCAAATCGCTGCCGCTTGCGGCGCGGCGGCACGAATCGCGAGGTTTCATTTCACATGAGCGTTTTCTGCCGTTGCGATGGCCAATGTTGCTTGCAGCAAGCAGATGCGCAGAGTCGGTTACAGCGGCTTCTAACAACAATTTTTAGGCCTTAGTTTTCAGTTTCCCCTTTAATTTAACCTTAATAAATCAAAGAAAAGCGTCGAAAATACTAAATAAACGTTGGTCTTATTTGTTTATGGTTCTTTTTTCAAACTTCGTTCTTGCGGAGGATGTAACCTCGGATCATCCTCAGCAGCGTCACGGGCAGCGCCTTCCTCGGATGTAAACACTCCAACTGATATGGCCGACCCGAATCTCCTGAACATAGTTGGTATTTCCGAAATTGGGGTATGTGCTCATGATCCGGAGTTTGTCCGTCTACGAAGACTTGAAGAGTATCTTCTCTTAAGAAAGAAGCAGATGCTGCTTACTCTCCCGAGCCCAAGGCGCTGGTGGGTAAGGCCCATCTGGCAAAACCGCAGGAGAGGGTCGTAGTTCCACACAGCGGTGAGTTGTGACCTCGTATTTTGATACCAAGGATTTTCTAGTGGTATTAGTTTTCTCACAATGTAATATATTCGTGCAGATGCCTTTGCTTATAAGTGGGGACACAGAGTACTTCCTGGATAGCTAGGTTCGACATTGTACATGTTCCTTTTTTTAGTACACGGAAGTGACGTCATCACGTCTGATTGGTTGGAAGCAAAAGTGACGTAATTTCCCTAGAAAAATGTGGGCGGAGTCGGCAAAACTGGGCGGAGTCGGCTACCGGACGTGACAACAAAATGACGTTTCGTTTTGTACCGAGTACGTTTCAAAAGGTACTTGCTCGGAACTAGGTGTCATTGGCAGCATGTTTTCAGCGGCGAGGCGTCGACGTCTCGTCACTTCGACTTTTTCTTTAATAGAGCTTTTTTTTCGCCAGAAAGGCTGTATCGGGAACACCGCGATGCATTCGAGCTCCCGGAGGAGATCTTTGGGAAGCAATACCGCCTGCCCAAGATCGTGGTGCGGTGGTTGTGCGACGAACTTCGCGAGGAACCGGAGGTGAGGAGAGTGCGTACCACGTCATGACTGTGGAGCTTCAAGTGTTGTGTGCACTGCGCTTCTACGGCACGGGGAGCTTCCAAGGCATGGTGGCGAGCGACGAACACGTAGCGCGGGACCAAAAGACAGTCAGCGTTGCGGTCCGCGCCGTGTCCGTCGCTATCGTGCGTCGTCTCGGGGTCCAGCGTGGCTGGATCCACTTCCCCGAGACGCCGAGCGAGAGGTTCGACGCGGAGAAGGGCTTCAGGCTGCTCGGCAAGATACCCGGCGTCATCGGTTGCATGGACGGGACCATGGTCTCCATCGTCGGCCCATCCAAGAACGACCCCACCGTCACGAAGGCGGCGTACTGGTGCCGCAAGTACTTCTACGCCCTCAACGTGATGGTGGTAAGTACACTCATGTTACGTTGTCAAAACGCGCCCCAAATCTGTAGAAAAAAAACGTATTGCCGATACGGTTTAAGTATGCCGTTTTATGACTGCGGGCTGTGGGGTCTCACGACTGCGCGAGCGTGTGCTCTACGTAGCATGTGAGCCGTGAGACGCTTCTCCCAAAAATAATATTTGTCTGTTAAAACGTGCAAGCTTCCGTAAAAAAGAAAAAACACATTATTTTTGTTTCAAGGTAGTTAGTTGTACCTTGCATCCAGGAAGGTGTGTTGACATGCATGTGTCAGACAAAATAACTTAAAAGGTTCTGAAATTGCGACTGCTTTGTGAACCATAAGTACAATCTACTACTTATGGATTCAGGTAATTACATGTCAATATCTCTCTCACTTTCAGGTGTGTGACGCCGACTGCCGCATAATGTGCATCGACCCACGGTATCCCGGGTCGGTGCACGACTCCTTCGTGTGGCAATTTTCCTGGCTCCGAAACCAACTCGAGCAAGGGCAGCTGCCACGCGACGGCCGGTTCGCGCTTGGTGAGCATACTAAATTCATTCCTTACGCACACGGTGGCTCCCACTGCTTGAAAGCTACAGTACCACACGTACTGTGCTTGTTGTGAGGCACACAGACACAGTTACTGGAACTCCTTGAAGTGAGACAACACCCAAAGTTTGGCCATTAATCTCTGTTTATGTCCACATAACTCTCACACTCTGCAGGCTACGAAAGCCACACTACAACAATCTCACGACAGTGATAGACTACGCAAGGCATGCGACCGCAGTGCGAGTCTCTGTCCGGTTCGGCCCACTCACTGTTACTGTCTGCTTGTACCCTCTTGCTGGTTGGTTTTTGCATGAAGTTGGAGCTCTTTCACTGATCCCTGGGGGCTCGCCTGGTCGCTTTGACGGTCGTCAGTCTGTACGGAATGGCATCAATTCCTCCTTGGCCACTTGGGGCTCGCCAAATCTGTCCTCGGGTCGTTTCTGTCCCACACACTGGATTCTTTTCCCTGACCCTTCTTCTTCGGTCTGCCTATATAGCTCCTCCTATTAGACCCTCCGTGTCCCAACAGGACCTGACTCCTTTCCAATCTAACCACCCCCTCTCTTTTCCCCATCTCCAACTCCACCGAGGATTAGGAAAGAGGTTCGTCGAACTGGCGCCTTATCCCCTTGCTTGCCAAAGACAAGGCCAGCGTGTTCTGCTCTGCCCGTGCCTAAGGTCGCGGCCACACTCCCAAAAGCAACATAGCTTTTATCTGTCGGATGCAAGGGCCTAATAATGCACTTGCATACAACACAGCACCCCTAAGGAATCGTGCACACATCGCATACAACCCACCAGGAAAACACATAGTTACATGAAATAACAAGGAGTTTGCAGGCAAGCTGGTGCTAATTAATCATAATGTAAACTGATACTGTAGTGCAGAAATATTAACACACTTTTAAATCACACCTAAGTTACATTATAATTGACATAGTTGCACACAGCTGTTTTTGCTGTTTTCTTGCCTTTCATTTTAAAAAGTAAAGATTGTAATATGTTCCATTCTCTACATGTGCAGGTGACAGCGGCTACCCCTTGGAGCCTTGGCTCATCACCCCTGTCCCCGGGAACCATGTGCACGCGACCTCCACCGCTTGTGGCCGGTTTAATAAGGCGCATTCCTCGATCAGGTCTGTTGTGGAGCGCTGCATCGGGCTATTGAAAAACAGATTCCGGTGTCTGCAAAGGCACCGGGCTCTGCATTACCACCCTTCAACAGCCACCGCCATTATTTCGGCATGTGCAGTGCTCCACAACATCTGCCTTGCATCGAGCGAGCCAAAACCGGAGTCAGAGTTGGAGTCTGAGCCGAGCTCGGACGGTTCTGAGCCGAGCTCGGAGAGGTCAGCGTCGGCTCCCGAGAGGCTGGCTCCTGCCGGCCCTCCGGTCGGCCTTCCGGTCGGCCTCTCAGACAGGGGGAAGGCTCTGAGGCAGCGCCTTGTCGCCCGGTTCGGAACCCACCGCAGACGTGCCCGTGCGGAGCGCCACACGCAAGGGGTCCGCCGCCACGACGGTAGTCCCGACCACCAGGGACACCGTCGGGAAGCCCCTCAGCGCCCTCGCCACGGTGGTGCCCAGCATGGACGCCGCCAGCGACAGGGAACCTCTCGCCACCACGACTGAGGTCCTGACCACCAAGGACCCCGTCAGATCCTTGCCCTCAGTGAAGCCCTCCCCGTGGAAGCCGAAAAGTGCACACTTCGCTTCCTGCTTCACAGTCATGGGCGTCCACAAGCTACATACTCTGTTCAGCTCCTACACCTTGTGAAGTTCGTCGCACAGCCAGCGTGCTGCCTCCGAATACGTGTCGAGTGCATCGCGGTGAAATCGATACAGCCTTTTTTATTTTTATGAGCAGAAGGCACGAGACGCAGTCGACAGTGACAGAAAAGTTTCGGAGGTTTAGTTGCCGGACCAACAGGTCATCTGGATTGCCCCAGCAAAGAACTCAGAATTAATTTAGACTACCTCTAGAAAGAAATGCTTGCTTTTGCAGAGATTGCTTTCTTAGTTGTTGATTGAACCAGGGATATTGTTGTCATGGACATTGTTTCATTTTACAAATGCTTCAAAGCGTCTTGCCTTCTGCTCCATTTTATTATCTCTTTTATGGTACTTCATCAAAGTTAGGTGATTGTGCTATCTCAAGACAGTGCACATGTAGTTTGTTTTGAAAGTTGCTTTATTTCTTAAAGAAAAACCTGTGACTTCATGAATAAAAGTGTGATAACATGGAATGTAATATTTCACTCTTGGAAGTAAAACTGAGCATCGACTGGAACCATGTAAACAATTGGGCAATCTGAAGTATATATCACAGATATCTTGTTGAACACTCTGGTCTTATTTGAGCACAATAGTTAAATTTCGAAAGGAAAAAAAATATATATATATTCTCTGACTAGCATACCACCATATAAACACTGGACCACTTTGAAAGAATTATCACATATGTTGCGCCAAACATTCTTATTTGAGCACAGCAATAGCAAGTTCTCGAAAGATAAAAAAATTGTTTCCGACTAAAGCAGCCGTCACTCGCGCGCTCCCCGTTGGTTCCGCCGACCCCTCCGCTGCCCTCGGCACCCCCGGCTCCTCGTGGTTCGACATTTTGGTTTGAAGAAGGCGCGTGGCGCACATCCCGCATAATATTGGAACAACTTTCTCTCCAATTAATTCTTAAATGTATTGCAAAAGGATACAAAAAAGCGGTTTGTTTTAACAACGCCCAAAAGGTTTTGATTGTTTTTTCAATACTTTTACCTGTACTAGAACAGATGTGACGGCCAGCGACGCACAGGATTGGTTGCCGTTCCTTCGCTAAACGCAGGAACTGCTCCCCGCGTCGTAGTAAATCCTACCCCGTATCCCGCGCGTAGGGACGCCTCAGGGAATGCGGAGCTACTTCCGCTCGTCGGTGGTTGGCTCCGGACGTCGCTCAAACGGGTGACAGGTGTCAAGTTTGCGATGACGTAGCGGCGTCAAAGTGGGCAGAGCCGCCACGTGAGTGTTGCTAGGATACGCTCCTCCTTTCCATTACGTCACTTCCATGTACCTTTTCTCAAATGTCCAACCTAGCGATCCTGGTCTGATGTTCTGCTCTATGATTTATTAAACCTAAATCTAAAGGTCAATCGCCTCTGCCTCGTCACCCATCAGGACACTCCATAGCGTCCGCTCTACCGGCCCTTCCTGGATGTCTCCTGCTGCCAAGTAACAGCCGGATCGTCGAACCTCCATCATCGTCACCTCTCCACCAGAGGATCACTACATTTTGGTGCGTCAGCTACCACCATATTTCGGCGCGTCAGCTACCGCTATATTTTGGTGCGTTGGCCGAGCCTGTCGGCCCGTCCCGTTTTTTCGACTGTTTAACTCTTTTCTGGGCACAAAAAGAGCCCTCGCGGTTTTTCACAACGTTCTTGCGCTCGTAATCGTTCAGTTTTTTTTTTTTTTTTTTTTTTTGAAGGGCAATATATAAGCTTCCGAGGTTTTTTTGCAGTGTTCCAACACTTGTCTTCCTTCAGTTCTTTTAGGACAGTAAATAAGCCCCTGATGTTCTTCACAGTGTTCCAACGCCCGTGATTGTTCAGTTTACCTGTCTGCCTTGCAAGACGGGGCCTTTCGAACCTTCTGATCTTTTCCCCTTGGCCGGTCGCTCTGCTGTACCCGGTTTTGGACTTTACGAAATTTCATTGCATTGAGACACGCTGCCCTATACTCCGTTCACCCTTAAGCTGAGACAGACCCATATATGTAGAAAGTTTGGCCATTCATTGGGAAGTATAGGAGACAAATGAGGAAGTGCCATTGGCCGAAAGCAGGCTGGGCGTGTTCCAGGGCGTCTTCACAAATTCGAATGTGGCCAATCAGAAGCCGGAAATAATACCCTGGCGGTGTTTGCGAGAAACAAAATTCATAAGTGCGTCGGAGTAACTCTCGGTGACTGAAAATGTGGTACATGTGATGTTTCAATCACGGTCATCCAAAATTATGGTGAAAGAGTGCGACTGGCGGAATGATCGACATAATCCGTGCGCCGAAGGCCGGCAATCTACCGTCTGAGCGGTCACACTCTCCCCGAGCAAAACAGAGTTGAGCGGCACATTTGTTTCTTACATCCTTCTGCATGATCATGATTGTAACATCCTGTGCACCCTATTTTAAACCATGAAGGGTCACTACATTTCACACTTACGTGCTTATTAAAACCATACACCAACATATACCTATGGTTAAAACAGTTTCTCGCTACTACCGCTAGGGATTCTTTCAGGCTTCTGGTTGGTCAAGAGAGAATGTCAAGCCCACTTTCTGCTTCTGGTGCATGCCCAGGCTCTGCCTGCGCCTAGCACTGACCAAACACCCTCTAAACACGGCTCTGAGCTGAGACTGCAGTGGGAACTGCTCGCCCGCCGAACTAATCAGCCGCCTCCCTTTCATCACCTGACCCAGTCCTCGGTCTATGGATATGAGCGGGAGCCTGATCACGTGGCGAAAGAGGGATGTATAACTGGTCCATTGAAGACGTAGCTTTCACCACAGTTTCAGCTTAGGGATGAATGGAATATAGTCAGCGCGCAGGATGGCCACCCAGCTCCGGTCTCCCAAGAAGTTGGTGTTTACAATACGGCCGCTGTCTTCATTGGCCTCTTCACTCTAAACCATATGCTGAAGAACGAGCGTGCACCAGCATGCGACACGAAGCTTTATCGATGGCTGCCCGTACGCGGACGAGCTAGCATCTCCTCCGTTCTAGACGGGCGCTTTCGGTGAATCGCAGTGCTGTGAAATTAATTGTTTCTCTTTCGATTTTTCTTCTAAGAAAACGATTTTATCATAAATGCCTGTGACCACAACAGCCGCCATTAAGTCAACATTTTTCTCTGATTGCGACTATCTCAATTATGACAAACTTTCCTCGGATATGAAGTTTTTCCAATATCATTTCTCATTGATCACTTGTGTGTATTAGAAGATAAGTGTTGTGTTCTGGTATTTTTATTATTGTAGCCTTCCTATAGCTACTGTTAAAAAAAATATTAAGAATGGGAGAGCAGTAGTTTTTCGTTCTGCTTTAATGAGGTACGGAAGCAACATTTTAGCGACTTCTTTGTGTAGACATGGTCTGCTTCATGACAGCAGCTCACAAACAGCAGTCTTTCGTCTATAAATGCAAGAAAAGCAATTTTAAAACAAATAAAAAAATGTCCTAATACCACCTGGTAGTTGAGGTCTGAGCTTTGTTGGAATGTCTCACGTCACGGGCCCATCAGGAGCTACACCACGGTGTGGCGTGTCCGATGGAGGCGTGCGGGAGCGAGCGACGCTTGGCGCACGTATCAGGTCTAGTACACCGTACCTCGGGCATTCCGACTTGTCAGAATTGTAACGCGCTGACGATAAAGCTGGCGCCACCTAGTGACGGCGACCGTAATTACTATACCCTTGGCCTCGTATGGACCCGTGACGTTGCGAGCGTGACGTTACGGGTAAATATCCCGAGATTTGCGTGCCGACTCGATGGCTGTTCTTGAAGCGCTCGCCAGAATCTGTCGGTTGGAACAAAAAAATATAGCCATCTGCTAAAAATACAAGCGTGCCATTATCATTTACGGATATCGTGGATCATATGTCACTTATTTCGAGTGTTCTGGAAATATTCCAAGTTTTGATTCTGTACCCCCTTAATGTCTTTCTTGGGGTTTTGTTTGAAAAAAAATTAAGGAAAGGAGAATCTAATAATTGGCTTTTACTAGTTTGTTACATCGTCACAGACACTATTTGCACTATTACGAGTGCAATTTCGAGTCCGAGCTTGCACCTCTTTGCCATTCTTGTTCTTCAGTTCTGATGTTCTGCTCTATAATTAATGAAATCTAAACCTAAAGATCAATCACCTCTGCTTTGTCGTTGGCAGGGTTCGCGCTGACTGTGAACCCCGCCACTACTCGTCTCCCATCAGGGTACGCCATCACCTGGCCGCTCTACCAGCGCTTTTTGGATGTCTCCTGCTGCCAAGGAGCAGCCTGGTGATTGAACCACCGAAGCTCCAACATTGTTGCCTCTCCAACAAAAAACTACTACAGGTAGGCTGGCCCACTTGTGGGGAAGCTGTGTCCAGAGCTGATCTGCCTGGTGTTGGTGCTGTCCTCTTGAGGTGCCTACTGTTGTCATTCGTATACCATCAAGTGAGCAGACAATTTCAGGAATCCACCATAGGCCTAAACTGCGCGCCCACACAGTCTGTCCCACACCAAAAGGATGGTTGCCTCCCATGTGCAGGGACGAGTCCAAATGCATATAGACAAAAATCAATCGGGGATCTGATGTGGTAGCCAAATAACAGTTAAGAAGAATACTTCCTATCTTTTGCTGAGGTTCTGCAGCAGTGGAACTTCAACAACAGCGGGGAAGTGCTTGCAAGCCTGGTTCCAAGACTGTGAGGTTGAACCTCATAAATTCCCCCTTGTCTCCACATATTGCATGCTCGGATAACCTGATGAACTGCGGGTGATAAAAAAGGGGTGGTGGGGTGATGTACATGACTGTTGTAAAAACTGTTTGAAAACAGTACTATTAATCTGGGTTTGTTGTCGTCAAACACAAGTGTCCTTGGCTGTCCAAATCGATCGAAGATGTCACACTGGGCTTCCACTGTGGTCTCGGCCGATGCTTCTATCTGCTTTGTGTCGATCAGTATCACGTAACTCTCCAGCTGTACGGCATAATATAAGCCATGTTCATCGTTGCTTGGTATCCAATCAGCTGACCCTAACCTGCACCAGGGGCATTTAACAGGACTGGGCACATGTTTCGCACCTTCTTACATGGTCTTAAATGTCTTTGTCAACACCGGGGTTCCAGAAGATGGTTTGTGCCAAGCTCTTCATGACTGACCTGCCTGGGGCCCTATGTCGCACTTTGTGGACTCCCACGGCGGCTAGGAACAAGGAAGTGACGTCAACAACGCAGCAAGCACAGATTAATTGTTGATTGGTGAAAGTCGCTGATGACGAATTTCCGCAGAAGAAAACAAAGCTCACTTTTTCTTTGTTTTCTTCTGCGGAAATTCGTCATCAGCAACTCTCACCAATCAACATCCAATCTGCGTTTGCTGCGTGTTTGACGTCACTTCCCTCTCCCTGGTCGCCGTGGGAGTCCGAAAAGCGCAACATAGGGCCCCAGGATAGGCGTCATGGAGCATAGCCTCCTGTATACTGATAATGCCTGCTCAATTGCCAGTTGCCAGCTATCACTACAAGGGTGTGTCGCCTTCCTATACAAGGCAGAAAATGTGAATGAAAATAAGCCTCTCGTGCGTTCTTGTATTCTTGGTGCTGTTTTTGGCATTTGTCGTGGTACCTATGGGCAAGAACTTGCCGGGGCTGTCATTTCACGAGACCCCAAACAACACTCGGGATCATGGAAAGTGACTAAAGCTTATTTGAGGGAAGACTGCGTCCCAAATTCGGCCTCCTATATACTTAATAGTGTGTGGTAGGCACCTTTTTGTGACGTACATGAAGGAAGGCTTGTCTGGTCCTCCTTCGTGGATTCTGCTGAGGTTCCACTCAAAGCCCAGCTTGGCTCAGGCTTCTCTGGTGTCAAAGCTGGATGAGCCCATGTACCCTTCCAGGTCCTGTTTTGGTGCTGCTTGACTGGCTGTTACTGTTTACCTACGCACATCTTTCTCGCACTGCTTGAGGTATATAGTGACGGGCACCTGACAACAGGCACAGTGCGTCATTATGAAACGTGAGCCCTGGCACAGCTAACACCTTCCACAGTGCTTATGTGACTTCGTAGCGGTTGTTACCCCAGAGGACCCTGACTGTTGCAATTCCTCTTCACCTTCTGAACTTTAAAACAAAACCAATTATGCAGCAAAACCAAAGCATGCACTACCTTTCAGCATTTTAGCACCGCTTCTCGGCATCATTGTCGTTGTTGCAATGCTTTGTTTGTTTGTAGTTGAGATGGTGATATCACAACACCTTCCTTGTCACTCATGGTGCTTGCAGTAGCTTTGCAGAACACAAAAACATTCAAACTGCATACACCTGACACTGCAGTGAAATTACCAAAATATGAGGTTGCAATTTCTGCTTGCGTCGGCCAGCTCCCCACAATGCGACATCGGGACGTGCCATGTCACAGTGTCATAGGACGCCAGCTACGATTCATGTGGGAACCATCATACAATGCCTGTCTTTATTGTGCACGTGTTATACATCTACTTTGCCAACTGATAAAATGAAAAGAGTTTTTGTTGAAGGCTACTGAGTTGGCAGGTTACAACCGCCTGAGCATTCAGCTAATTGGTGATTTCACTTGGCTACTCGCTTCAGTGGAATGTGTAATCTTGATTCTGTTTGTCCATAATCTATTTATTGGCTGGTTTGTTCGAAAGTAACTCAGTCGGTCTATCTAAGGAAGCCTCAAGAAAAAGCTTTGCTAAGGCAGCTCTAGCCTTGACCATTTTTTTTTTTTGTTGAGACCAAGATAAGGCCACCTGATTTTATTTTGAGCAAGCCAGCACACTGCAGAGGAGGAATGACCCAGATTTAGCATGGTGTTATAGGTTTCACATGAGCACATTCCATTTTAGCTGAAAAAGAGATGTCACTTAATTAGAAAGACAAGTGAAATAAAAGCATTCTTAGGTGTTTCGGTTAAAAGCTGTGCATACTTTAGCTCAGCTTTCAGTATTTTGGGTACATTTTGCTTTGTAGCTTTGAGTTTATCTATGATAACTATTAGTTCACTTAAAGCATGTAAAATACATTGGTTTTGACAGACAACTGCACTTGGGCATCTATCATATGTCTGAGCTGAGCCTTCATTTTTTTTCAGCTGAAGTGTATCTCTCGCTTGGCTTGATCAGTATCTACTTCATGTACTGAATGCCTTTTTATAGGGTTGCGTTGCCACAGGAGACTTGTGCGCTTGTGGGTGTTCGGTGAGTGGTGTCATCAATCACCATGAGCCCAGAGCCCAGCATGGGTTCAGACCCCCTGCAAGCCTGGCTGTGCTAGGTGTCCCCGTGTCTGATGAAACTGGGGTCTTGGCAGTTGAGCCAAGCCCGGGCTAGGTTTCCTTCAAAGGCCACCCAGGTTAGGCAACACACCACCCCAGCCCACGCCCTGCACAAACAGGTGTCCTGCGTTGGCTCGCCTAGGACGTTTCGGTCAGTCGTTTTGCTTCACCACTCCTTTCCTCTGACGTTCTTCTCTATCCCTGTTTTCAACCTCTCATCTTTCTGATGTAACAGAATTCTTTGAAAGTGAAGAGGAATTATATAGCCCATGGGTGTTAAAAACCACCAGGGTGTGACATGACGACACCAAATACTTTACTATGAAAATATCTCACCCCATGAGAACCCAATGGCCTGGACACAAAGAGGCTTTGCATGGTTGGAACGACTGGATGTGCAGCAGCCTCAGGGTTTTTGCCTTTGAATAGACCAATCTCACCAGCCAGTTTCATTAAGCCGCCGCTGCAACAATGCATCAAAGAAACTTAATCTGCATGTGGGAGAACCCCGCTGGAGCTTTGCACGTGACGAGACGACACGAGCTGTCTCGTGCACTGCCTCCTGTGAACTAAAGTTATAGCGGCATCACGCATGCGTGGATTGCTTAGTGAGATCTGCCTGTTGGGACAGTTGATGGCAACAATAGACGACTGTTCCCGTCTATGGTTGTGGACACCTGGAGCACTATTTGAGACAGCTGCCTCTGCTGTCTCGGCAAACCCGGTATCTCGGCGTGCCCGTGGCAGCCCTCTCCCTTGGTGCGGCATGACTGCTGTACAGTGTGGAGCGTGTGATCCTCATGCATTCTCTCAGATGCGTGGTGTCTACACCGTTAGGAGAGCAACATTTGGCAGTGTGGGTGCGCCGGCGTAAATGAATGGAGACAAATGTATTTTTCCTGGTGAAGCATTTGGTGACACTGTCAACTGGCATGCTTGCAGCCAGGCTAGCAATGGCCGTGGTAAGGTGACTCGTATCCCAAATGTCCCAAGATATCTCTGTCACATTTCAATGACTGCATTAGATGTGCTTGCAAGAATGGGACATTCACAATAAAAATGTAGCAATTCACTAAAGATAGATATTAAAAATATTTTTAAATGAACCTGTATATGCTTGTAGTTTAATTTCATTATCACTGCAGGATCAGAAGGTTAATTGACAACAAAATTTGATTGCTTTATTTTTTTCTAGTTTTGTAATTTATGGTTCTAGGTGCATCAGCAAAAGACATAGGCATAGTTGCAAGTGATCACTCCCAAAAAGTTCGGGTCTATGCAGCATGAACAGTGATCATACCAGAAATAGCATGTTGCTATTTCAGCGGTTGCTGCTCGTGAACTCAGGAGACTGGAATTGCAGCTATTGCTACTTCAAGATGTAACGAGATTTCAGCTGCTCGTCAGACCATGGCCAGGCGGTGGAATGGATCCTCAATCCTTTGGGGGGCTTGCTTGTTGGTTTAGATTGTGAAACTTCCAGAATTCTGTTCGCCTTGCAATGTCAAAATGTTGAAAAAGATTTTTCGTGTGAAGCCAGCCTAAAACAAATATGTTTGCTACATTGTTACAGGTGTGTCACCCTGTTTTTTTGTTTTGTTTTTTATAGTGATTTAGAACTGTAGTGGGAAACACCAGTGCCCACCGCCGAGCACAGCACCTGATGTTGCAAGCACCAGCAAAAAGATGCGAAAGAAGGTTAGCAGACAAGGCCCACCATGTAATAGATGCCACCAGCCCGACAACCCACAGGACCACGTATTGTATGCAATGAATCAGTTGTCGTCGTTAACCTGTCTCGACCACGACATGCCGGCAGCGGTGGGATCCAGTGTTGCCCATGAGAAGAACAAAGGCTATATCAAAATCATAGGAGACGAGTGAACATTGCAGTATGCGCTTCTGCTATTTGTATTGCAGCCAACAACAGCTTGTCAGCTACCCTTGAATCGACCCTTTTCAAAAGTGTGCACCAGCTATACTATGTTCACCCTGCCGGACCAATCAGCCGCCTCCCTCTTATCACCCAGTGATGTGATTGCTGCGCCAATTGTGCCAAACTGTGCCTAAGTGCTTATTCTGCTACACTTGCTACATTTGATCAAAATGTGAGGAATTCGCACCAACATTGCACCAGAACTTAAGTTCAATTAAATAATACTGAAAATATAACAGCTGCAGGCCTCGCTGCCAGCGCGAATCGTTAGTGTAGGCTCGTGCGGGTTTTCAGGACTTTCGATAATCGTCTCAAATAACATACTATTCGATTTGATTTCGCACCAAGCACTGACAGTGCTTAGAAGTTTCACAACAAGTCTCGTGGTCGTGGTCTGTGCTGGTGGGTTAGTTAGCTTTGTTGAGTGCGCTTCTCACCGCGTGGTGTAATGCAGTGAAGCAACAATTGCAAATTAGGCGTCGCTATGTTGCGTGTCTTGCTTCGCCGCAGCACACCTGCTTACTAAGGGGAAAGGTACTCCTCCAGAGCGAGACGGGGTGCAAGAAGGTATATATGGACTCTTGAAGGTTTATTTTTTATGGGTTTTTTTTTGTCTGAATTAAGAGTTGCAGTTTTGTTACAACCCCCCTTAGAACTTGAAGGACACATAAATGTAGGTGCTCAAAATGATTGCATTTTAACATTTTTTCAGTGGGATTTCGTACCTAAAATAATCATCCACAGCCGTTTGCGCTGTTCTTCATCAGTCGTTGTCTTGTTGCCGTGTCTGGTGCTTCCACAAGCGACTAAACAGCTGGTGTTTGTTCTCCTAATATTTGCCATTTCTCCTCACATTTGCAGTGATATAAATGAAAATGAAGTGTGCGGTTGTGCTCCAAGAGCTCTTTTTGCTTCTCCAAAATGAACTTTTGGCTGCTCAAACAGCTGCTCCAAAATGGCTATGACCAATCACATCACTGCTTTTATCACCTGACCCAACTCTTTGCGCGTGGGTATGGCCGGGAGCGTGATGATGTGGCAAAAGAGAGGCGTATGACTAATCTAACGAGGACGTAGCTTCCACCACAGTCTCAGCTCAGGTGAATGGAGTATGGTAGCTGCAGCACCAATTATCGAAGTCTGCCATTATTTGGGCACACACTGTGGCTGATGTTGCTTGATGTTACAGAGAAAATTGCCTCATCTCAATTAAGCTTATGTGAAATTGCTTGGTAGTCTGACAACACTGAGAGCGTCACTGTTTTAATGTTAGCAAGCGTTGTCGGTACTGAAACACGGTGGAGGGCAGTTTGTGATGGCGCGGCAGCTGTGTTTTCCGCCTTCTGACCATGGAACGGGGACGAACAGTTTAAACAACCTACCGCAACTGTCTGATGAAACTTTCAGAGGCCTGTGCACACGCTGGCGACAACCCGCAGTGTGTAAGCTTGTACAGCAAAGGCGAAGGACTTGCTCCGCTGCTTCGACGAGGTTGTTGCCAGCGTGCACAGGCCTCCTAGAGCTTCATCAGACAGTTGCGGTAGGTTGCTTAAACTGTTTGTCCACATTTCATGGTCAGAAGGCGGAAAACAGCTGCTGTGCTATCGTACACTGCCCGTACGGCTCTCTCTGATGCCTCCACCGTGCTTTGGTACCGACGACGCTTGCCAACATTAAAATGGCGGCGCTCTCAGTGTTGTCAGATCACCAAACAATTTTTCATAAGGTCTATTGAGCCTCTTTGACTGGTTGCCATCTTTTTTTTTTTAAACATGGCATATATCGAAAGCTTTTGGTGCAGTGATTTGTTCCAGGTTGGATGCAAAAGTAACCGGAATGAATTTCTGAAAGGCGGGCTGTTTGTAGTACCAGCTTCCGCCGCTAGCAGCGCTTTGCAGCACCTCTTCCGAGCGAGTTTGCCGACTGGCATTGTCTGCTGCAAATATTTTTTCCAAGCACTTCAAAATCTTTTTTTTTTTTCAATGTCTGATATGAAAGAACAACATGGGGCTGTGAATTATTGCTTTAGGTAAAACTGTGCCAGAAACTCTTGTAATGCTTCAGAGAGCTTACAAGGAAGATGCTAATAAGAAATTGCAAGTGGTTTTCTCGCTTTAAGACTGGTGATTTTTTGATCGATGAGCAACCTCGTTCTGGACAACCTTTAACCTCCTCAACTGAAGAAGAACACAAAAATATTTGGGCATTGATCACTCAGAGTTTGTTCCTCTTGGTGAATCTGTTAACCAGGTGTTTTACCGGAGAATTTTGCGACACTTGCGAAACTCAGTAAGGCAGAAATGCGCCGATAGGAGGGAAAGGGGGAATGATAGTTCCATCACAACAATGCCTCAGCAGACACTGTCCTGGCATGACACCGCTTCTCAACCTCCCATATTTTCAGGACCTCGCCCCGTGTGACTTTTTTCTGTTCACCCGTATGAAAAGTCTTGAAAGGAAATCATTTTATGGATGTGGAAGGTCCTTCAAGTCAGGCATTGCAAAAAACAAGGAATGATTTTGAAGCGCTTGGGGAAATTCACAACATGCCGCTAGATCCTTAGCAGACGCCGCCGGTTGGCAAACTAACTTGGGAAGGGTGCTGCAAGAGGTGGATGCTGGTACTACGAATGCCCGGCCTCCTGAAATTCATTCCGGTTATTTTTGGGTACCCACCCCCACTTTCTCTTATTGTTGAAACTTTGGTTTTATGGCGCAGTATCTTGTTTGGTGTAAACCATATCCCTTTTTGTGTTATAAATATTTTCAGGTATTTTTTTTTTAGAATGGTGAAGTGACTGTGATGTTGCATATTTTGATGACTTAATATGTTTGTAATGCACACATAACATTGTTTTTTGGTTAAACGTTCCCTGTTTCTATGTACGTTTTCTGGTTTGTTTCATATTCAAAGGGTTGTTTCTGGCTTTTGAAAGTATCATTACTATAACTATTATAGTTCGATAGTCCGGTGCTGGAAAAAGACTCCTTTTCAGATTTCCATTTCCACAATGTGTCAAAAGTACCTACAAGGTTGTTTTATGAGTTTTATTTATTTTTTAGAGGAAAATATTTTCAATATAAAATTGTATAATCAGGTTTGGAAAATAGAAGAATACAAACAATTGCCACCTGAGCACTTTGTCTTCATTATATAGCCACTTTATATATATATATATATATATATACACAATATATTTTTGGTTGTTATGTCCTAATGTTTTGAGCTTAATACACTGTTTATATCAAGTGTCCCCATACTTGAAAAGTGCCAACCTTTTGTTGTCAACAGAAAACTGAAAGATTTAAAATAATTTGATATCGGTGTACATGTTCCCCAAAAGCAGCACAAAAAAAAAGAAGAAACCTTGGCTATGCTAGTTGTTTTTATTTCTTTTACAGGTACCCCAATCCTTTTTTTTCACACGAGTATAATTTAGGGGATTCTAAAGTGGAGCGAGTAGAGCGACTCATCGGTCACACGATCAACACGGGAAAGCGTGCCGCCAGCGTTTGCCCGCTACAATTGTCGCCTATTCTCAAGCACTAAATTTAAGTGACGAAAATAATCCCTGGAGAAGGGGAACAAGAGGGACAAAGGACAAACACAAATCTCCAAACACAGCTAGGTGACTGGTGCGCGACCGAAAAGATCCGCCTGGTCCGGGTATCGAGCCCGGGACCTCTCCATTACAGGTGGAGCGCTCTACCAATTGAGCTAACCAGGGGTTAGACATCAGTAGAGCAAACGGGTTTTATCAGCCGCCACCGGTCTAACACTAACAAGGGTGAAGCTTGCAATTTTAAGGTTATGATTATAATGCAATTAAATGCCATTAAATTCGTCAGTCTTGTCCAGCTCGCTTGCACATTTGCATTTAATTGCATTATAATCAAATTTAAGTGCTTGAGAAATTTAAGCCCAAACATATTTCTAGGCAAATTAAAATTGTAGAAACTTGTGTGCCTTTATTTATGGCTAAGGTAAGTACATTCATACAAAAAGAACAATGAAATTTCAAACCAGTAAAAATTATTGAACATATCAAATATGCTACACTGGGCTTTTCTGCTACGTCCTTGCCAGCTGCAGTCTCGTGGCTTGTGGTATTCAAAGAAACAGTTGTGTCGCTTGCTCAGACTCGGAGTTACAATGCATTTCGCGCACACAACCGTGCTAAATGTGTTCACGCTGGGCACACAGTTCCTGCATCGAAGTCGGTCGCTCACCATAGTTGGAAGATGCCCAACCCCGTCTTTTCTAACGTCATCTAGGGGATGACTTGGCGTGAACTTCCTCTTCTTCATCGGAGGCGAAGGCAGACTGACCGGCCGTCCTCTTGGCGCATTTCCAGTAGAGATTGGGCTTTCTGATAAACTGGCAATGAAGGTTCTCAGCTTGAGTGGCCGCTCTTTCAGCTGATGGCTTTGGCGCCTGTGAATATTCCAGGCATTCACGACACAGATGAAGGTAGCATGATATATGAGGTACGTGTACCAGCGCCTCGATCGAATGGTGTATTTGTACAGCGACACCTGATAATTATGCTGGTCGATCCCCCCCCCCCCCCCAAAACTGTTGTACATCCCAACAATTGCCGGGCGTGTGATGTCAATGTGGAGATTGGTCTTCCGGTCATACCGTTTGACTTGCTGAATTGACTCAACAGAGACGAAGTTTGACACTAGGGTGACAGCTTTCCTGTCAAACCAGCGAACTACCACAATTCCTTTGTCATTGTCAACTCTGTAATCATGTGAGCCTTGGCCAACTTTTCTCAGAGTCTTCTCATCCTGGAGTTTGCAGTCTCTCAGCCGATTTTGCCTCAGAGTTCCAACGTACTGTATTCCTCTCGTTAGACCTTCAACAAGGTTCAAAGAGCTAAAAAAAATTGTCAGCTGCAACCTTGAAGTCTTCATTTGAACGTATTTCAGAGCAGATGCTCAGGACAGTATCACCCCCAGTCCAAAAATGTAGTTTTCTTTGGAGTGGCCTTGGTATACCTCGAACTGGTAAAGGACACCGGTTGTGCCTGCCCGTCCCCAAAGCGTGAAACCCCACGGCGTCGGTTTGTTTGGGATGTACTGTTTTAGCGAGCTCCTTCCTGTAAATAACACCATTATCACATCCACCGCATTGAACTCTTTTTGTTCAATGCTCTAGAGGTTGTGCTGGAATAATAAAATCCAAGGACGAATCTTCCACAACTTGTCCTCCTTCGCTTCTTTGGTGGTTTCCATGTTGTTTACAACATGCATGCATTGAATCAGCTTCAAGAAACGATTTCTCGACCTCTTGTCAGCGATAGGTGAATACCTTGTCCCATTCTCGCAGTAGCATATGACGTTCGGCATTTTGTAAGCCCCACTTTCAGGTATATTCTAATATACTGCTCCAGCTCTTGCAGAGTTGTGTCACGGAGCTGCCGTATTTCTGCGTACTGTACACATTTGTTTGCTCCACTAGCATAGTGAGCATATCAGTCCTTAGAAACTGGCGGAAAAGGAACAATGGTGAATCTATGGCATCCGGCTCAAAGAATACTTTGGAAAATTCAGCATGACTGTTTTGGAGCAATTCCTTTCGCCATTTGTTGTATGGACGAGAAGACGAACCTACAGATGATCCGAAGGAATTTTCTACGGTTTCTTCATCATCACTTGTTTCAGAGGGCTCAGCCGCGGCGGGGGGACTAATTTTCGTCACTTTCCGACAGATCACTGAAATCGCTGACATCTTCGCCAGCGACGATGTTGTTCAATATGTTCCTAACTTAGGAACCTAAAATTAGAAAGAAAAAAATCAATAAAAAAAACGGTTAAAACGTGTACCATTCAAAGCCTTTACCAAGAAAACGTATCAGAATTGGTACAAAAATTGTGCCGTATCGAAAATGATACGCAGAAATTTGAAGCAACGTTAATAAGCGGACGGGACTCAAAAACAACAGCGAACGGAATAATGTGGTTGCGCAACACTTTCTGAGCAAAAAAAAAAAAAAAAAAAGAAAGTGCCGAATTTAGGACGGCTTACCGTTTTTCGAGTAAAAGGACGCCGACGGTATGCCTTGGAGCGAGCAACCAAGGTATATGTACATGGGTAGCGAAGCTTCCATAGAAGCCCACATGTCGAAAAAATGGCGGCCCATGGAGCTGCTTTAGCGCCATCTATGAGTCGTGGGGACACTTCCGGCGGAACAAAAAATCAACAGGAAATGACGACACTTCCGGAAAAAAACGTGACGTCATGCGTGCGTGCGGTTTGGCGCGAAAATTAAACAAAACTAGTTCCAGAGATCACAGGTAAATGAACGACATATAAACTAAAAAGTCTCAAACATAGCTCCGTGTTTGAGCTTTGTTTGATACTTTTTAGTGTATATGTCGTTCTTTTTACCTGCAGTCTCGGGTTTTTCCTGGGGTGTTTACACCTTGTGTTTACTCTATACTGGAATACTGGATCATTTACACCCTTATTTGCCCTTGCTCTTATATTTTGTTCGAAATGTTTTTTTTCTGCAGCCGACTTTGTTAGCCGACCTGCTATGAGAGTGGTTTCATTTCGTCACAATTATCGTGTCTTTGCACTGTGGTCAAACTCCAGCCGCAGTGTTTTGCTTTTTGTTCCTTCAGGATCCCTGGGAAATATGTGAGAAACCTGAAAGCAAATTATGTAATGTCACAAAAAAGAGTGAATCAAATTGCTGGAGTGTGTTGGGCGTATGAAATACACAACAGTAACTCTAATGCAAGTCCAACGTCGCTTTAACAGTCGCGTTTTATTTGTTTTATTCACTTACAATCATTCACTCAGATTACTCACTAGAATTATACAATCGGTATCAACTATTTTCAAAAGGTCATGGTCGAAGAAAATTAGTAGATCGGTACATAAGGCACACTGTTATAACATAAGACATTGTACAATCGGCTGGACGTTGTGAGGACGTTGACAGTTGATAGGCAGCCACTAATAACTCGGAGGTTCCACAGTGTTCCGACGACAACTGAGGCCACCACTGCAATACACAGAAAAGCTAAACTTTTCTACACATTCCTTGGGCAAGGTACCATAATGCTGAAAATATCTTAACTTGCATCTGCTGGTGCTGCTACACGGCAACGCAGCGATTGTTTGGTGGAGGTCAAGGAAGCCAAGTGGAGTAAACCCTCTTGGAGCCCTGTGGTATGCTGCACTTTATAAGCCAGTTTTGCTTCACAGCTTTAAACTCTATATATGTGAATAAGTTAGAGGACCACATTACTCCTCAAGAAACCGAAGAAAATGAAAGGCTCGAATAGAACATGCCTGCACTGCTTTAAAAAGTACTCTGGGTGGTCTCACATACGTAGTCTGCGCACTTGCTGCCTAGCTTTACACTTTGCTACTGTATCAAATAGTCAGCATTTTTTTTCCGCGCGAACCAGTGCAGAATGGCTCTGGCAATCAGAGAAAACAAATTACCATAAACACTTTCGTCACATAGAGTCAGAGACTTTGAAAGCTTCTGGTTAAAAAGGACACAAAGAGTCCGCCCTACGTTCTCCTTTGAAATTAGGTTGGTGATACATGTCTCGAAGACTTCCTCACAAGCTTCAACAAATAATATGAAAGAAGCAGAAGGAACTGAGAGGATTCCAAAGTGGGAGTCGGCAGTTCCTTTCACACTCAAATACAAGAGCACTTGATTTCCCTCAGAAAAACACGCATTTTCTGTCCTCAACTCATATTTCTGGGATGTTCCTACACAGGAATGAACCTTGAGGAATTTCGATGCCAGCCACCCAGCAAAATAAACCATGTTGTTCTCTCCTATTGCCAAAGGGTAGTTTGAAGGCGAATCGTCTGCCGTGGCAAGAAAAACTGTGCTTCCTAAGGCAAGAAGAGGAGAAGGTGACAAAAGGCCTGCTGGGAACGTAGCAAGGAGAGACATGTCATCAGCACAGTTTGATTTTTCCGACAGCTTGAATAGGTTGCTAATCAAAAGGTGCCTGAACGCAGCCTGAAATTGACGGAAAGTGGAGTTCGTGTTTGCACCTGATTTTGAATATACAACAGCAAAAGTGTTTTCAAGGGTGTCCTGGTTCAGATAGCGGTTTAAAAGGTGGGAAAAACCGCAATTAACCGCGAGGTGATTGCTGAGCAGCAGTAGAGACCTAACTGTTAGGCAGAAGCCACGAATGCAGTGTGGCTGCCTTCCACATCCGAGTACTTGCAGGCTCTTAGAAACCAGAATGCAGCCTTTCAGAAACTCCTCATGGATAGAGCCGTTACAGATTGCAGAGGCATATGGCGTCTTTTCAGATTTCTGCGAGCTATTTACGCTGTCAAAGAGACGGTCGATTCTTTCAACGAATCTCGCTGTGTGAACAGCTCTGGCTGGCAATTGCTAAGAAGTAACAAGGGCGTACATTGCAGCTGCGCAGTGATTGCTAAACACTTGAGCTGCTAGTTTCACCGACATCTTTGACGAGAAGGTCAAATTAAAATGCTTCTCCTTCAGCTTTAGCATAGAACCGATCTCAAGTTTACGGTCCTTTTCATAAGCTTCCTTGATGTAGGAACTTTTCACTATGTAATCACCAACTTTTTAGTCGTATTTAAATAACATGTTTCTTAGTCACTTCAAAAAATGCGGAGCATTGAAAAGGAAAAAAAAAAAAAGTGGCTTGCCATTGATCTCTACGTAAGGCTTTTCGGCAGTTACGATGCTTGAAAAAGAGACACGTTCTGGCACCGTTCATCGCATACAACAGCTACCGGCTTCAGGCCAGCGTCCACAAGGGCGCTGTAGCACTGGAAAAATAGATCTTTTAGTACATCTGAAGGTGTGCCTTTGTGAGCAAAAAATAGCCAAGCGGCTGCTTCCACGGTGTTCCGACTCCTTTCGCCATGAACATGAGAGCCTTATTTGCCAGTTTTTTGCCTTGCTGTCCACTATGTTCTTTAAGTCTTTCAAACCTGTCAGACGAGGGGTTGTATGAAAGCTCTTTTTTGATGTGCATTTCATCAAAGACTATGCTGCAGGCCCAATCGGCTCGAGGAAAAGCAGCTGCCCGCCTCTTTATCAGCTCGAAAATGCCAGGGTAAAATCCAATCTTTAGTGGCACGCTGAAGCCATAGCTGCAGTGACCTTACTGATGGCAGCCTGAGCAGTCGCCTGCAACACTTATAGCCTTTGGGGCTATGAAAGTAGAGGCCTAAAGCCAAGGCTTTGTTGTGGCTGCACCATCTCTGGCCAAACCGGCTCACATTGCTCATTCTAAGCTGGGCTTCAACGAGTGCGGCGACACGAGGAGACACATGAACGCGGACACTCTCAACGACTTCGGCAACAGTCCTCATCTGACGTTGTCGTTGCAGCCTTCTTTGCAGCCTTCTTTGCAGCCTTCTTTGCAGCCTCTTGTTACGCTCTTGAAGCTGTCTCACCTTGGCTCTCAGGAGTTCACCTTCTTGTTGCCGATGCTGCAGCTTTTGCAGGGTGCTGCAATTTGGCAAATGACCCAGATTAGGTCCCCAAGAAAAACTTGCATTCGCCATCAATTTATTAAATGTGTAATCTATTCACGCTCAAGAACATTCCTCAATGATCTGAAGTGTCTTTAAACAAGAACTGTAAGTTTGACAAACTACACATGCAATTCAAGTTTAGGAAAGCAACAGTACATCTTTATGTTCGACTAGGCGCTTCATGTTGGCCAGAGACCTGATAGTCCAAAAAGACAAGGGCGCACACAGAAACATGCAAGTCAGAATAGGCATCCAAACTGCGAAATGCATTTTCTTAAAGCTTGACCATACCTTACTTATGCCCATGGCATTGTAACAGTGAAGCGCTCGCACAACAACAGGCAACTAAAGTTTGGCAGATAGGGCAAGGGACCATGACAGGCTCAGCATCCCACACCTATGACCACGGCAGCTTTTCGATAACTTTAAAAAACACTGTCTTACGTGAGGTTTTGCGGGAAGACTTGTGATTCAGTGAAACCGGTTCAGTTGTTTTGATTTGACGGTGTTAACACCTGCGTGTGGAACATTTTTTTTTGTCTTTTTTTGTGCTTGACAATGACAATACCGTGAAACAAAAATGTGGTGAACTTTGAACAAACTTCGATTTGTAGCTGCCAGCTAGTCGGTCTGGTGTTATGTGGCCCCTTGCGTCATCTGCTCTCAAGATAAAGTTTAGTATCCCCTGGTGTATTTCGAGCCTTGGCTTTTTTATTTTTGCGGCCTGATCTTTTATAACTTCACACAAAAAAATTGCAAAAGAAAAAAGTTTGCATCATAGAAAGCACTCACATTTGTGAGAAGGCCCAGCAGCACAGCCAGAGAGAGAGTCTCTAGGCGACGGTGTAGAAACCAAAATCTCCATGTCAACCACGTCCCCGCTGGACTCTTGAGCAGGAGCAGCATCTTGACGTAGAGCGCAGCTGTGATCAACCGCAAAAAAAAAAGAAAGAAAGAAAGAAAGAAAAGCTTTGTAAAAACTGCAAGTAAGAAAGCAAGTTCAACAGAGTGGAAGGTTGGACGAGTTGGTCGTTCATTTAAGCTGGCAGAAACAGTGCCTCTCTGTGTACTTTTACTGCGCCTGTCTGTATACTCCTTGTTTCCTGTTTTACGTCAAGTTGCGCTGTTTCTACCACTTGAGAAAGCAAGCTCACAAAGAAAGGGGAATAAAAAGATAGAACAAGCAATATTCGGTCACCACTTATTATTGGCCCCTAGTCGACTGTTCTCTAGTAAGGTGCACGAGTATGTGTGGTCCAATGAAGCCACAGAAATCCGCTCTGCAAATTTAATGTGAACTTAGCAAAGGAGAAGAGGAAGTCCTCCCTTATTCCCCTATTCGAATCCATAAAAATTATATTCACCTTCCTTTATGACAGGTTCAATTCAGAAGACTGGTCAACAGGGTGACTACAGGAACTCCACCAGTCTGAGTGGCCGGAGTATGTGCAGCTCGATGAGGCTGGCGAAATCCTCTTTGCAAATTTAGCGTGAAGTTGGCCATAGAATAGTAGTTGAGTTCCTTCCTATGTGTCTATTCTAACACTCGACAAAGAAAATCACCTTGTTCCCACGAAAGTTTCGTTTCGGAAGACTGGTCTTCATGGTGACTACAGAAGCTCCGTGAGTCTGAACTGCCGAAGCATGTGTAGCTCAATGAGGGTGTCACACTCACCTCTGCAAATTTATGGTGAATTCGCCTATTTTAACACAAAATTTAAATCACTTTCTTTCATGGGCAGCTTTATTATGGAAGACTGGGTGTCGGCAAGGCAAAATATGCTCTGTGACGTTGATTATGTCACCTCAAGTAAAACATGTCATTATAAACGGGGTTGAAATGAACTTCTAGCAGTACCTCTGTCCTTGTTCAACCAGCTTTTCCCAGCTAATCTCACCTAGTTCTTTTGCAAAATGCTCAAGTCATGAAGACCATGAGTTAATGCAGTGGTGCTGGCAGTTGCTGCCACTTTATGTTAGTTTCAGTGAAAAAGCTCACCATGCAAAACTGCTGAACCTGGAGAACTTTTGCTGGAAATGTCGCCATGTGTCGTCCCTGCAAATAATATAAAAATGTTATGAGCCCACAAAAGCAATATTTCAACCCCATGTGGTAACCATTTTTCTAAGAGCGGGTTAACCATGCTTAGTCACAAAGTGCACGGAATGTTTATTGGTCTGTTTACTTTTTGTGGGAAGCACACTTAGCAACGCATTGTGACGGAGGTGTCCAGGGCGCATGAGAGCTGACTCCTCGAAATGTAACGAGAAAACTACCCTGTCTCGTAGCTGCCATGGGGTCTTCCCCTGTAGACTTCAGTTGTTGCAGAACCGAACCCAGGCTTCGCGCCTGCAGATAAGGCATGGTGCTATGAGGGTGCCATGAATACTTACGAAAAGAAAATGTAGCCAAAATGTCCACAAACCAAAGCAAATCAGTGCAAGGACCTTAACAAATGCATGACATCACTGCTCTGTGTACATCATGAAGAGTAAAAACACGAGTCTTACGCACAGATGCGCTATTATATATCTGTGTTGTACCACTGATAACCACGCCGATGATCACGACACTAGGCTCCTCAGAGCCAGGCCGGCACAGGTAAATTTTAATATCGTGGGCACTTTTATAATAACGGTACACAACGCTGCGAAGTCAGTGATTTCGAACTTAAAGCATTCCTAGTATAACATATTACGCCTTCTTGTGCACATCCAGACAACCCTAATAGTTTTAGGTAAAACTAACAAGAGTTAAGAGGAGACCGAACAAGGGGCATACATCACACAGCAGGCATGTCACTGATAGTAGCGAAGTCTCACCTTCGAGCGTCGAGGGGAAACCGGTGCAGCGAGATGCCAGCCGTGCGGGTGTTGCTTTCACACATTTCCACCGAGCACCGTTTCTTTGCCTATCGCGCTGTGCTCATCATCGCAAAAGACGTTGAGCCCCTTGGGCGCAGTAGCGTCCAAGATCCAAGCGCACGACAGCCGAGTTCCCGCGCAGGTAACTGCGGTAATCACGCCCGAGCAAACAACAAAACTCCCGAAACGGTGTTAACTGCCGCTAAAACAATTAAAAGCGAAGAGCACGTGGAGGCCCAAACACAAGCAAGCAGACGGACGTCAGCAGACTGCCTTTCCGCGCGCCACGAGGTCTACAAAAAAACTGCAAATATCGCTATTGCTAGTCGGCCTTTTTGCTAGTGGCGTACAGAGGACGCTAATAAGAAGTATGCATAATATTAGCAAAAACAAAAACAGTTTTGAATTTTGTTGCACGTTAAATATGATTGATATTATCTAATAATTTAATTTAGTTTGTTTAAAAATACCAATGATTATACTTCTAGTCACAAACTAATTAATTTTAATAATGTTTGTCCCCACCTCTCCTAGTCGCGCTTCAATCGCATCCTTCACGTGACCCTCCAGGTCGATGTCGCTGGCGATTTGTTTTGAACCGCTTTTTGGCCGAAGCTTCGCTACCCATGTACATATACCTTGGAGCAACTGCGTCCGGCCATCTTGCTCTAGCTGCCAGCGGCAGCCTGGCGGGGCCTTGCTGAACTACCCAAGTCGGAAAACTCTGTCAGCGTATCAAAACCGATACTGCAGGCTTTGGTCTTAGCCATAGAGTTATTACAATAATAACGCTATGGTCTCAGCTTCACGCAATTTATTGTTACTTTTTGAGTTATCAAACTCCACGTAGCAAATATGATACGCTGGGCTTTGTGGGGTATTTAACAACACAAGACTAAGAATTGTGTTACCTCTAGCCGATTACTGACTAGGAATGCAGATATTATTGTAACCTTTGCTGCTATTACACGCGCGGAACGAGCATGGGGCAACATGGCATTAGTAAGCTTATCACTGCGTGAATTTGAAACCGAAACTGATCGGGAGCATGCCATGTGGTGTTACTTTAGCCGATTACTATCATATCATGTTGCCTTTCAAAGCGTTAGATTAAGAGAGGTGTCTAGCCGGCCAATCTAAATACTCAGAACAACTGTATACTAATAATACTTGCAGATACTTTTTGTATTCATCAACTAAACAGCGGCAGTCACCTGCCTAATCCTTGTCAGAACCGGGTAAGGCATATATACGAATCGGGTTGGTTGGCTCTCCACCGTATACAAACGCTGACGATGATGACCCCCGTGTGGAGAGCCACGATACACCGTCCAGCCGACACCCAAGATGTCGGACCAAACCCGAACTGCATGTGCTGCAAAGTCCCTGCAACGTGCCAACACTTAATGTGGGATTGTAGGGGGACCTCGCGGGAGCGGACTGCCGTCATCGCAGACCTCCCAAGCCACTTACGCCCTACCTCCTTTGAGGAATGGACCCAGCCGGCCACGACTGAGGAGGTGGAACTTAAGCTTATATACTCATCCATCATAACATTCCTCCGATCCTCCGGGGTCAGGACTTTCATTTGACATATTCCCTCTTCCCTTACCCCCGCCCACCTCGAGGCCTTATCAGCCAGAGGGCGGTTTCATTAAAGACGTGTTTAATCAAAAATCGGTTGGGTGGTCAGAGTAGATAGTCGCGGTGGTGTTGTGTTGCAGTTGCTTGTGCCTTGTACTGATCATATGTATGTGCCCGTAACAGTGTTCGGTATCGTGGTTGGTGTGTTGGCGCATGAGTTGTCATAGGTGCAGTACGTACGTAGTTCAAGAGCCTCAGGAGAGTTAGCGAATGAAGAGCATTTTTTTTAATGCATCTAGCGGTTACTACTACACCTCCTAGGTGGCGCAAGCTGCCGCCTGATTCAATAAGCCAAGTGTTGTGAAGTCCTGTAGCTATTGACTACAAACAGCTGGCTACGGCCCAGCCGTCCAGGCTCTGCGGTCCACTGGGCTCCCTACGTGCCTCTCAGATTGAAAACAATCGTAATAATTGTTTCACTCGGCCACCTAAATTATTGTTCTATGTCGAAGAGCTGCGAAGTGCAGGCAGCAATGGATAACCACGTCGGTTGAGGTAGGCCCAAACAAGAAGAGATAGGGGAAAAAAAAAAAGAAAGAATGCGGGGCGTTGGTGCGAGTTGAACGCCTCCCGTCGTGTCGACGAAGGTGCCCAGCGATTCATCGCCGCAAAAGACAAGCATACGTTGTCTTCAATAAAGTCAGCATACCCATTCCTCGCGTTACGATTTCTTTTTTGAGCGTTCTCCGCCGGCGGTAAAAATACAGTCAATCTAGCGAGATGCCGTTGGGTGCAATCGCGACGATTCCGGCAAACACGCTGCCGTCCTCCCCGCTACTAGGTACGGTACCGGTGTCTAAGGACGGATGTTTAGAGTGTCTGGTGGCGCCTGGAAGACGTCGAATACGCGTATGCGCCCTATTCTCTAACTCGGCCGAAAAGCCGTGTGTTCGCTAGGCCTTACCGGGGAATCCGAGCCTCGCTAACCATCCGCCATGTTGCTTTTGTGGGTAGTCAAATTTCACTACCTGCTTTTTGACTACGTGTGGGGTCGTCATTTTTACCCTAGGGGTCGTTATATTTGGGACAACTTTTTACCACCCCAAAGGTAGTCACCTATGACTACCTTTTTTTTTAGAGTGCAGGTTCCATTTGCGGCCACCATGTGGCCGCAGGTTGTGAAAAAAATAGTTTTTTATTTTGCGATTACGCAGCGAAATAGAGGTATTTTAGGGTATGATGGCACTTTTTCTCTTATCTATGCCGAAGTAAACAATATAAAAAATACAAGCTGCACATTCGTTCAGTGTTAAAATCATTGCACCGCCCCTTTAATACGCGGCTTTTAAACCACGGATATTGTGGTGACTCGTGTTTACTGACTGCCTTTTCTATGACGCATCAGTAGCTTGACTTCGGCTTAAGGCATTGCTTACCTCGCTTACCGTGCAATTGATGAAAACAGGGAGGAATGTGAAGAGCGCTACATTTTTTACCCTAATAAACTCGATTATGATGGTGTAATTTCATTGTTCAGCATTCATTTATTTACTCAATAAGGTGCAGACGGCGTCCAGTGAAGCAAACAGTCGGTGACAGCGTCACTCGAGCCAGTGCTTGAGCACATCGAATGCGGTGTACCACTATGATGCTATTGGCTCCGCTGTATTCGCCCGTCACATCACAAAGATCACCATGAAGAAAAGTTGACACCATACAAGCTTGTGACGTTACATGAGGCATGGACTATAATGAAAAAAGTACTAAGAGGAGATTGCTTTTTTGGCAACGTAAGCGATCAAAAGAGTCGTTGTGGTCGGCCTGTCACGATTGGCCGAATGCTTACTATGACGTCAGCAAAACATTTCTTATCGACGCAGACAAGAGTTAGGAAGGAACTTCAATTTTGACGGTGTTGGCAGTGTCAATTTCAGAGTATGATGATTTCAAGCTTCTACCATGCTAGTTATAAACACCATCGACCTTGTTGTTCGCAAGGCAATGACGTCACGAGAGGGAACCATTGGAGGGCGCCACCAAATTATCTCGCCGCCAATAGCTACGCTGCAGTCGAGCGGAGCGCGGTAGCAGTATTGAGCGTGAGCTATAATACTGCGCGCGTTAAACACTTCGATGACGGTATCAGCGCTGGATTCCCAGCAGACGCGGATGCCGGCAAGTAATAGAAATCGAAACACCTGCTGCAAACAGTCAGCATTCCGAACAATGGTGAACGGGCAACGAAGAGAAGCGGGAGTCGTCAATGCATTCTTAACCAGTCACCGACCCTAGATATTCTTGTAGCAAGTGCCTGCTTTTCGAGCTTTAGTCCAGTTGTACCTTTAGCGCCGTGTTACAGCCGACTTCTGTCGTCGCATATGAGGCAAAACTTTACCAAAAAAAACAAGGAATACGCCCGGTAAAAATGGACATTTTTATTTCACTCGTTCTCTTGGCTAATTTTTTGAACTGTTACAATTTTGGTGCACGAAGCGTAATACTAGCTTTGATAAATAAAAAAAAAAGTCTTGTTGGAGTGGATGAAAACATGTCTTTGCGGGGGACAAGTTAAAAAAAAAAAAAAAAACGAATTTAGATGCGAAATGTTTTGGAACGAACGTTGTTAATTCTTGCTGATTTAAGCCGGGGCATAGCCTCCTTTATACGGAATATGCCGGACCAATTTATGGCTTCCCAATGCTTTGATACCGTTCCGCTTGCTTCACATAATCACCGCCAAGGGCGCCATCTTTCTATACAATGAAGGTGATGATTGTCTGCTGCGCGCTGCTACTACTTTAATGTACTTGATCCCAATACTTCGGAACGCATATTTCATAGCGGGTGAGCAGCAACATATTGTTGTGGAACATGAAAGCTCGCAACGCAAAGAGTGTTGTGCAAGACGAAGGGTCACACCGCAAAGAGTGTCGTGGAAACCGGTGGGCGTGTGAAGAAATAACGCCATTAGGGGGAGCTTGACGACGGAACCTGATGAAACCTGGCCTTCTAATTACCTTCTGCCATAACATTATGTTGTTTCCAAAAGTGAATAAATGTAGGAGACAGTATGTATGACCCAACACGAATTACAAGCCAGACGGACGAGCACGCGGTAAAATTTCACAATGTCGAAGCAGCGAACACTGGTGGTGATGTTGTTTTTAGTAAATATTACAAAGGAAGAGGTGTGATGCGGGGTGATAAGTTAGTCTCCCAGAAGAGGGGACAGCTGTATCATTCTGTTGGGAGGTGGGGTGAAAGAAGGACCGAGGTGAGGAGAGGAGGGAGTACACATCAAAGTTGGGTTGCGAGTTTTGATGACGACAAATAATCGAGGACCGCTCGAAGAACACTTGTTCGCACTGCACGTGATCTCGTTGGGAACAAAACCTTTGTCATATTCGGAGTGGGCATGGCGGCTTTGTTGACATTTTCAAGGAAAGTTTTACGATAGTGTGCAAGTGATGGGCACGTCCATAAAATATGGTAAAGTTCTTCCCCCACATTGTAGGCTCCACATGGCGGGGAAGAGGGGCGCCTAACGAGGTGGAGTCTTGATTTCGTGTCGGCGCATCCGACTCGAAGTCAATCGAGAAGGGCCTGTTCTTTTCTTTTAAATTGTTTCCTCAAAATGAGATGGGGAGGAGATCCTGCTGCTGTCTCAGGGTCAGGGTGTAGCATTCTAATGATTTTTTGAATGAAGGAATTGGCCAAATTATATATGTGCACATAGAAGCTTGGTGAGGTGTCGGAGTGGGCAACTGTGGCAAGAACATCGGCGTCTTCGTTACCTTGGATGCCAACGTGGTAAGGAATCTATTGATAATAAAAGGTGTTTCCAATTCTGCCTGCGGTTTATGCAAGTCCTGCGGTTATCCTGGCAAGAGGGGAGGAATCATCCAGGCTCATGGGTTGGCGTAATGCTCCTTTCGAATACGTAAAGAGCACAATTGATCGGGGAGCTGGAGGATGCTTCTGTGATTGCTAGCCAGATAGCCGTTAATTCAGCTGTTTTAGTATTCAAGCAAGTATCAAGCTGTCCCATGTTGCTCAGATTAAGCTCCGCGACAGTGCACGCTGCTATAGCAGTGTTGTTCTGAATATTGCCATCCGCGTAAACACGTAACATTCTATCGTAATCGATGTGTATTAGTTCTGGTGAAATTTTGCGCGATACCACCGCTGCTACCCGCCCACATGGTGGTAGGTCAAGAATCTCCGTGGCAACTTCGAAAAGTGAATCCTGATCTGGTGGTGGCACAGGTGGGACGTTTTCCGGATAGCTAATTGACTCACGGAAAGCTCTGGCGACTTGACCAAAGCAAGAATGGTGTCGGGGTGCAAGTTGGGCGATCAATCTTGAAGTTGATTGGGCACGGTGAAGCCCTCAAATGGGCCTGCAGCTCTAGTGGTGAATCACTTGCTTCGATTAGTGTAGGTAGGCACTGCGAAGTTTCAGGGAGACCTAAGCATATGCGTGAAGCTTTCCTTTGAAAGAGTTCGAGCTTCTTGAATTGCTTGTTTGATGTCAGAAGAGGGAGAGCGTAGAGGAAGCGGTTTATAATAAGTTCCCTATAAATTCTAGTATTGTATTTTGGCTGCTTCCCCAGTCACGGCCGGCGATGCGTGGGGTTGCACAGAGAAGCTTTTCAGCCTCCGATAATACTTTTTTACAGCAGGTCGCCAGTTTACTCTGTTGTCAATAATTACACCGAGATATTTGACGGTGTTTTTTCTCCTAATTAGCTTGCCATCTAACATCAAGTATGAATATTCACCTCGAAGGCGTTCATGTAGTCTTTAGGTTAGTGCGATTGTTTTTTTTCTGTAGATATATTTTATCCCCGCGTCATGCAAAAATGATGTAGCAACATCAAGGTCGCGTTGCAGTCTGGCTTGTACTGTGGTAGATAGGGGGATGGGTCCGGTGCACCAGAAAGCAGTATCGTCGGCGTAGATCGTGCAATGTACACTCTCAGAAAAAAAGGGTATATTATTACACCTTCTGTCCCATATAAGACACCCCAAAACTTGAATTCGACGTACAGCGCGCTGACGTCGAACAGACAGCCTCAACTTTTACGAGGGGCTTGAGTACGGTGGAGTACGCCTCATTAAACAGCTAAAGTACGTATCAAAGACTACAGAAAAAAAAACACAAAAAAAACACTGAGGCTTTACAGTAATGCCAAAAAGAGCCCGATAACTTTTTTTATGTTTTTAGTAACACGTACATTAGCTATATTAATAAGTCCAGCCATGTGGCGGTTAGAGAGAGGGCTACACCCTCTTTCTAACCGCCAGGTCTTTTTCTGCGGCAATAAATTTCTTTTTTTATCATTGACGCCACCAAGAAAAGCCCGTCATAGGGCAACTATGCAAAAAGCAAAATTGTCGACACGCGTAAAGATTATTAAATGTGAAAGTAAAAACAACGAAATTCTGAAATTTTAGAATTCGGTACAAACAATCTCAAAACGACGTGCTAAGCACATCCACGTTGAAGTTAGCCGCTCCCTTCTTGTACCTACTTAACTGTGGAGATTAATTGCTGCAAAGCCAAACTCCACTGCAGAAGCCGGGAATTCTTTGACGACATTTAAGTTAGCCACGTCAAGGGGCAGTGGTCAGTGACGAAAACGGACGGAGGATCATAGAGGTAGCAGGAGAGCTTTTGTGTGGGCCAAATTAGGCACGCGCATTCCTTTTCCAACGCACTGTAAAGGCCAATTCAGACACTTGCGTTTGAGTGCGTTTGACTGCGTTGCGGCGAGAACCGAAAGCGAGTCACCGGCACATCTGTGCTTCGTATGAAGCGTGGAATCCAATTCAAAGAATCATCTTGGCACGCGATATAAGCAGCACGGATGTCCTGGTGTCTCGCTGCCGCAACGCAGTCAAACGCAGTCAAACGCAACTGTGTGAACCGGGCTTAAGCCTCTTCTCGGTTGCTGAGCTTCCTGCTTGCGTACATCACGGGGTGCTCCTCTCCCTGATAATCCTCCTCACACAAAATCACCCCCAAGCCGTGGTCGTACTGCAGACTATAATCCGCGACTATAATCCGGGGCCCGAAGAATGGGGGAACTGCAGAGGGGATTTTTGAGCCCCTGAAATGCCCGTTTTTCATTGTCGTCCTACCGAATCTTATCGGGTTCGGTCATCCGGAGCACATCGGTTAGTGGGCTAGACTTTTCTGAGTACTGACGGATATAGTGCTGGTAACACCCCGTTAACTCCAAAAAAAAAAAAAAAAAAAAAAAAAACCTCATGCCCGTTTTTTTTTCTTCTCATGTTGCGGGAGGTTTAATAAGGTACATGTGGCCTGCCCGAGTCGAGAAAAAAGGCAGTTATCTAGTTACGCTAGCGCGTAGCTTTGAGTCCCTCACAACATTGTGCCCATCATTCGCGAGGCACTGCCCATCATTCGCGAGGCGTTTTTGAGATCAAACCTCGAAACCAACGTGTGGAACGTGCCTCCGGGGGTTACACAGGCTGCGTATTGGCGAGCTCTTTCCGTCACCGGGACCTGCCAGTTGCCGCACACTAGATCCAACGTCGAGACATATCTAGCCCCACTAACCGTCTACACCCTCTCCTCTTTGTTGGGAATCGGGTAAACCTGGTCTTAGGTATAATTGCATTGAGTTTCCAATAGACAATGCACGGTCGGGGTTCCACCTCAACAATACACATGGGAAACGAGTATTCACTTGCACAGGGAACGATTACTCTCAAGTGCAGCATAAGCTCAACCTCGTATTTTAAGAGAGCCTGCTGCCTTGGTGACATTTGATAGTGGCGGGATCGTACCACAACGTTGGATGAAAGCTTGATGCCATGCGCGGCAAGGGAGGTTCGTCCGGGTGACACTAACCCCCGAATTTATAGATATGGCTTCATCTGAAGCCGAACTTCGACTTGCTCAAGTCTATCCCAGCACTAAGTTTGACTTGGACAAGCCCAAGCTGATCTTTTTGTTTCATAGACGCACCCGCGAACTTCCTTCGTCAAATCCCGTTCAAGTCGCGAGCGGTCGCGGTGCTCCCACCTTGAGAGCGAGATTAGACTCCGATTATTTTCTTAAAAGCTGTTTCACGCTTCAAAAAGAAGTACATTTTTTAAAATTTTCTTTATGGCATATCTCTATGAAACGCAAATCGTGAAAGAAGTTGATGCGCCATTTTAGAAACTAACGTTGTACGCGTGTTCTAGACAAATGCGCTTTTCCGCCTGGCAGCGTTCGCTCATTTCAACAATGTGTTCTAGCGCTTTTCTTTTTTTCTATTTTTTGTTTTGCTTGTCGGCGTCCCTCGCTTCTGGCCACTTTTGGTTTCACGGAAGCTTCGATGACTCATTCGCCATAAAAAATCGGGAGAAGCAGATGTTTATCGGTCTTCAACAAGCATAAAAAGATATCCAATTGAGTGGCCGAGTACGGTATTGCGTCCACAAGCCTCAACAGGAAAGTCTGGAGCTCTCACAGGATCTTTCCACGGGAACAATGAAGAATGCGGTTGGAACTCTCGATGCAGAAAGTAAAGGACGACAATTTGAAGCGGCGCAGAAAGCAGGTATGTGTTCTGCAACTGTCCCCTATTGTAGATAATGGGACGTTGGCTAGGCGCTCTGTCGGATACGTAAACTGTAAATTATGCAGTGTGGCCTAAGCGCTCTCTTGGTAGTTTTAGACGTTATTCTGTGTTCTTTACATGTTTCAACAAAGGCTTGTTTTACTAGTCGCCAGTAAATAAAATGTTGGGTGCGGTGCCTGTGCTTTGGGTGATCAAAAGCAAGAAATTATAGCCACCAAGCATCATAGTTTTCGCTGCTATGTTTACCTCGTCATGTTTTTACGTTCACAAACACATGCACAGCTTATGTTGTGCATGAGGCAGTGGAACTGTCGCTCGTGTTTGGGGCGAGGAGGCTGGATTGTTAACCTTCTGGGATGAGAGCTTTTTATGAAATTTTTATTTTCCTAATTTGTCTTTGATAATTTCGGCCGTTTTTAATCATCTCGACGCTGTGACTCTCGCATTTAGAGCATTCATATATTAGAGTCACATACTTTCATAAGTTTCTTCTGAAGACTCCTCAATAGAGATGCAGCATGAGCAGAAGAACATCTTGTGTATTTGATATAAGTGCTCTACATAAACCTTATTTTTTGTTTTTAAGGAAGGGAACTTCATCCTTAATCAGTAAATGCACCCCTGGGTTGTACACGCTTTCCAGGCAAGTAAACGAGCATGAATATGTTGTGGCAGGAAGTCATATGTGCCCCTTTACCAGAGCTAGTCAGTTGCTTGCTGCCGCAGCCTATAGTGGACTCGAACCACCCACCGAGCAGGAGGAAGACTAAATAACGAGAACATGAGTGGAGCGCTCAATCTGTTGAATGTAGCTTTTTACTGTGGTGTCGTGAAAGAGCGCTTTAGGGCGTAGGCGACTTCCTGTTAAATCTTTATATTGTGGTAGCGGTAGGCAGACGACTTCTGCACCCCGTGAGTACTACTGGTCGGTACACGACGTCTTCTCAGGAAGGAGTTACTATAATGCCTGGGAGCACCACATCAATATCAGCAACCCTGATAACGAGTGGACTAACAGCAGAAAGCATCTCTTTCTTGTGACGTGACTGCAGAAATCAGCTTTTATTGTCTCCCTTCGTCTTGATGTGGAAGGCCGCTCACCGCTCTTTGGCCTCTGCGGCAGTGTCAAACGGCTGCAGTTTCCCCACTCATTGAGAAGTTATGGCTGCCAAATTCTGCACGAAACACACTCCCCTCCCCCCCCCCCCCCCAAAAAAAAAAACAAAAAAAAACAAAGAATATGACACGCTTTAGTGCGCCCAGGCTTACCTGTTCTCAAAAACATATGCCAGACAGTTTCATGGCAACAGTGACACCCTGAACATTCGTCGAACACAGCGATGACCATTAGTTCTCCTGTGTACTTGACGAAAACCTTCAGTGCCGGGCTCATATGGCTGCTTGAAAATCTTTGGCTACGGTTGTAAATGCTGGAACCACTGTAATCATTTAATATAAAGTCATTTATGACTCAAACTGTCCTTGTTACAACCATGAGCCTCCTCTCAGGTCCTCATCACATCGTCTTTCGCCTGCGCCTCACATCCATCAAAGCTTGTGACACATTAGCTCGCATTCACAAGCTTCCGACTCGCACAACGTCTTGTGAATACACAACAACCGTGGGAAGGCTATTGCGACTATAAAAGTTTGCATAAACTACAAAGCCTAATTATTGAAATGTCCTTCAATTTGGACAAGATAATTTGTTTACCTGTATAGTTGTTTTCTAGTCGTAAGCACAAGCTTGCACTCCTTCTATTTTCCCCAACCACCAAATGTACAGGGTGTCACAAAAGAAAATTTACACGGTCTTTTTTACCGCAAAAATAAAGTAGGCATCGCCGAAGGCTCATTCTCCGCCCAAAGGTAGCGCTAGAGGTCACAACCAATTGCCAAAGTTTCAGCCTGATCCGATAACTTAATCAAAAGTTATAAGTGATTTTCTGAAAATTTCAATGGGAAAATGGCGGCTGACGGAGTTTTCAAACACATGTGGCTCTATGGCACCAGAAACCGAAAACAGGCAAAAATGGGCTCCATTTTCCCATTGAACTTTTCAGAAAATCACTTATAACTTTTGATTAAGTTATCGGATCGGGCTGAAACTTTGGCATCTGGTTGTGACCTGTAGCTCTACCTTTGGGCGGAGAATTGGAGTTCGGCGATGCCTAGTTTTTTTTTGCGGTCAAAAAGCCCGTGTAAATTTTCTTTTGTGACACCCTGTATGTGCCGCATTTTTTTGTAAGCTATGTGGGGTTGCTCAGAGTTTTTTTTTTTTAATATTTTTGAATCTCAACTTACCGTTAACAGCTCTTGGAGTCCTTTGGAACCTCTAAACGTGATTTGCTACGTCCAGAAAAGTATTTTTTTTTTGTCTGCACTTCAGAGCTGCTATGTTGGTCTATGTATCCAAATACGCAGCTTTGGTCCGGATGTTTTTTGTCAACAGCTTGAGTAGTCCCTTTTTGAAGGTTTCGTGTTGGTATAGCGTGCCACGATAGGGCAGACATGGAGGCTAATGCACAAGTTGCAGTCATTATAATTAATTTATTTAGGAAGTGCAACAGAACAATATTGAGGCTCATGCATTTCCGAGCTCAGAGTGAGTAGTGGTGCGACCCTGGAAGTAGTGCGACCCTGGCTTTACATTTTTGCTACACAAAAGGTAATACAGTTTTGATAAATAATAATAATAATAATAAAAATGACTTGCTGGAGTGTTTGAAACATGTATTTGGGGCGGACAAGTTTAAACATCTTTTTTATATCAGGGGAGAGCGAATTCAAATGAGACATTTTATTGAAGCGAACGTCGGTATTGTTGCTCATTTCGGCATCGAAAGAAGTTAAGAAAAAATGATTGTGGTACAAATATTGAGTATATTTGGCACGTTGGGATCTATATTGTCACGAATCACAATTGACGAGGCGACGAAAACTGAAGAAAACTAAACATTTATACGGGCAAAATTTCGCCTAAAAAAAAAGGCTTGAGTCGCAGACGTCGGTGGCGGCGAAACAGCGGGATCGAACGCGGGGGTAGCGACTCACTGTGGCTTGGCAGGCGGAGCCCCTTATGTTCACGCGGTGGGCTTCTGGAACAATCGGCGGAGAAGGTTCGGCGTGTCGAACATCCGTAAGTCGAACAAACAACAATGCTCTCGAATTCAAACAGAACGCGACATATACAGAAATAGCAAAAAGGCGCGCCCGCTCCAGGCGTTGAACCTCGTTCCTGTTATTGCCCAACTTGTCCAGCTGCGCGCGCGGCAATATATCGTGAAACTAGGATGGTAATGAAGATCTAGAAGAGCAGCGAAAATGTTTTACAGCGGTACGAACAAACATGAAAGAGAATGATAATGCTTTGATAATTATTTGTTTTGCTGGAGCCTATATACCACCATATAGTCTCCTGTCTGGTGCACACAAACGCTAAGATCAAGCAGAAAAACTTATAGGGAAACTAGAAAAACAAATACAAAAAAGAACTAATTCTAATCTAAGACATGCCTCGGAATATTAAAGTAGATAACATTAATATGTATATGCAAAGAATGTATATGTATATGCAAAGATCATTTCAAGCTCTATGAATTCTCGATAAATGGGACAAAGAGGACATACATAGTGGTTAAAATTCGAGTAGTTCCATATCAACAAAGGCAAGGCGTAAAAATCAATCGAATTTATTGATGATGAATCTATTGATATCCCACTTTGAGCAGAAGTATGACGTCTGCTCAACTGCGCCTTAAAAATCCAGATTGGTGAAACAATCGCCGTAGTAATGTATCAAGATGGCAGTCATAGCTCCTTCTAATATATCTTTCATATACTGCTTATATCATTTTGTTTTTGTGCATATTATATTGCAAGATTTTGTGAGACGGTCAGACAATTGCGACCGATCTAAATTCCAGACGTGAACGAACTAGAGGTTTACGCAGGTTCATTTGGAAGAATGATGTCGGAAATTGGCGACAAAATCATGAAATTACGTGCGCAATGTTTCTGACGGCACGTTGAGAGATCAGTAAAAAAAAACTGTGTGGATAAAAGACTAATCACCCCCAGTTGATCCGTATCCGCAGACTTCGTATCCGCATCCGAACTGCAACCGCGATGTTCCTAAAAAATTGTATCCGCATCCGATCCGTATCCGCAAACTTCGTATCCGTATCCGAATTGCAACTGCGATGTTCGTAAAAATTTGTATCCGCATCCGATCCGTATACGCAGACTTTTTATCCGCATTCGAATTAGATCCGCAAAATTTGGAACCGCATCCGACCATCAATTCGATAATTCATTTTACATCATGAAATCAACCATAAATAGAAATTAAAAAGAGCATCTGTATGGTATCCTATAAGCCGTCTGCTTACCTTTGTACAAAAATGCTATTCATTTCAAAATACTTTGAGAGTAATTTTATCGTATTCTGTTTTATCGTGTGTATGAAATAAGCGATCATCCTTCCAGGAGACAGTTCGCATCGCTGGAAAGATTATCGCAGTCATGAGATAGTCTTGGGAGTCTGTGATACTGACACTCTGTCGAGAAGATTTAATAATTATTTTCCTTTTTTCTTTGTAAAGCCCACTGCAAGCAGACGCGTATTTTATCAACATAAAAATTATCAATAAATCGACTAATTACATCGTGTGATTTTATTTAGGACAAACACTAAAAAATTGGAAGATGAAAGAAGATAACTTACCACAGCAAAGTACTCGTGTATGTGCGGTAAGTCGCGAGTACACCACTGGGGAAAATATGACAATGTTCAATAATGGCAACACGTCCTATCGGTCGTAGTCTTGACCACAAACCCTAAATTGCATGCTTAGAACCATATACTTAGGAACAACTTAGTGCCAACTGCCGAGAAAAAAAAAACGCACACACACAGATCGTTTTGCTTCTGGAGGTTGCAGTGTAGATAGAGCAAAATATCGTCAACATGAATGGCTTGAGACTGGTTCGCCTTTCTTAAAATAATACCCGCTAATGAGAAGTCTCTTTCCGTTGATGCACTTGATGTTGGCAAGGCATGCACGAACTGCGCTACAGGAATGAGGTGTGGAAACTCACGTAGCACAAGTTACACCACTCCAGAGGATAGAATTCGGTCTCTTAAATTTACTTGTAGGTGAAGAAGCCACTGGCAAGCTTCTTCTTTCTTGTGGATCTTACGCTGTGGGTCTTCTTTGCCCAGATAGCTTTTCCCGCTCTTTCCCTGCAAAACAAGAACACGCTATTTCGGGATGGACGCTCCTGCAGCCTTTACTTTTTCTGGGGACAGCATTTTGCGCGAGATAGAACGTTTAAAAGCGAAAATCATATCTTTCTTGACGTAAAGACAAGTTTTTCCCCGATTGGCACTTTTATCCGAGAGAGTAGTTTGCTCCCGCAATACATTGGATGGTGCACTCCGCAGTATCAATCACTTATTCCCTCTTCATGTGCGGTCGCACGCGTTTATGAGCCGACTGGGCAAAAATGTAGATATGGACCCGCGAATATCCGCATCCGAACCGCATTCGCAGATCCTGGCATCTGCGTCCGATTCACAAGCCAGTTTACTTCCGATATCCGCGGATGATCCGCGGGTAATCCGCGGATATACAGTGCTCTGAAGGTCAGAGACATGTTCACCATATACAGTGTGTTTCTCGAAACGTGAATCAGATTGTTCCTGCGAAGGATACATATCGCACAGAAAAAAAGCTTGATGTCGTTTTGGGCTCTGCCAAGGGGTTTCTTTAGAAAACTGAGTGACGTTTTGTATAATTAGGTAATTATTTACTTTCGAGCACTTTCGAAGGGGCGTGGCGTGAAGCGTCTCAAGTGTTGTGCGCGAGCGCACGGTGCACGAGAGCGTCTCGTACTCGACGTGCTCATGCGGGACGCACTTCTACGTACTTTCCCGGTTGATGGCACCAGGCGCATGGTACCAATAGGTACCAATGCTATCGGCGTCATGAACAAGTGGCATGTTATCAATTTTCTGTTATGCGCACCTCCCCTTATAGTCACCATAGTCGTACTAATGGCAGTTTTGTTGATCTTGATTATGAAAGACGTTGATGATGTTCCAAAGCGGATGATGCGAGGCCTATGCATTCGAAGCGTTAGTACGATACGACGCAGGAATTGAATACAAGAACTGCGTAAGTGTTCATTTCTAACTCGGGCCCGGTCAGTCTGTTGGAGCTACATAATCGTCTCTAAAGACTCCTGATGTATACATTTTATCACAGTGTTATTGTATGTTCGTGCTTCGTTCATACCGCTTGTATACATGTCACCATCGAAACTGAGAGATCCAGGAAGATTTGCATGTAAAGAGCACATTCTCGTAGCAGTTGACTAGCGAAAGTGATTGTGCCCAGAAAAATACTACAGATTGCAAATAAATTACCGACGTTTGGTACGGTAAAAAAAGAAAATGTAAACTGCTATTCATAGCTTGCAAGTGTCGCCATTGCTGGGTACTGACGGTTATTTCTACTTAGTGGTTTCTTCGAACTGCGGTAGGAAACTAACACGGAAAACCAAACACTCGCGGCGCATAAAATAATTCTATGGCCCTGAATGATCGGCGTCACATGCAGCCTATGTATTTGGCACTAAATTTCGAAAAGGGTCTATTAACAATTTAATTATAGTGATCATTATTAATTTTTTCTTTAAATGGACCCTTTCGGAGAGACCAGTTCGACATTTGTGAGAAAGGAAGCTAAAGATAAGCGGGGGAAAAACAACCTCAATTACATCCAATAAACGCTGTCGTTTAACTAAATTTAGAATCTGAACTTTTCAATGATAAAAATTACTGAAAAAAATAGTGCACAAAATTTTCTGCCATTGACGTTTCTGCACGATGAATGTACTACTCCAGCATGTCCTCTCCGTGGCACTTTAAAGCCCCTACGCGCAGTTGCGTTTCGGAGCGTTTGAGTGCGTTTAACTGCGTTGGGGCTGCGAAAAACCAGAACATCCCTGCTTCTTCTGTCGGGTTAAAATCTATTCCTACAAATGGATTCCACGCTTCATGCGAAGCACATATGTGCCGGTGACTCACTATCATTTCTCGACGCAACGCAGTCAAACGCCCTCAAATGCTCTGATACACAAATCTGCGTAGGGGCCTTTAGCCCCTACACATCGGTGATTTGTGTCAGTTTTATCTCAAAAGGGTAGTGTTAGGCTCTGAAGCTAAAGTCGCACTGCTTATGCATCATACAAAAGACAGTCTGCATACAGATTCGAACGTGAGTCAATGCAAGATCTGTGCTTCGAATGCCGCATGACAATGAGGTCAAGAAGAAGAAAAATAAATTGCGCGCGGCACTCGAACCAAGGATATTGCGGTGACTCATATTTGCAGACTGTGACCTCGGCCTAATGGTTTCCGCTTAGGTTAGGTCACTAAGTGAGCCCTTTCCCCTAGTAGTTTTGTATACAGTCCTTTGACATTGGGAGGAAAACAGGAAAAGCCGGAGATCGCCTGCTTTCGCTAATGGCCTTGCGCAGTGTTCAGTGCGTGCAGTGCAAGCAACGTTCAGGGAAACACGCTCTTATTGCGTATATCTTCGGTGTTGTGTGTAGATTATAAAGTGATACAAACTATAGAGCTTGAATGCTACAAATTAACGTCATGTAAAAACACCTTATAATATCCTGACAGTGTTTTTTCTTTATTTATAATAACCATTTCCGTTTAAAAAAAGAAAAACTTTCAGTCTTTTTACTCTGGCGAAGAAGGAAGACCAGCGAAGCTGTGCTGTATGGTGGGAATGAAGCATTTATAAATCTAAGCATTAAAATGCGATTGGGTAATTGGTTATTTGAACGATTGAAGAATCAGACACATATATAACGATCCGGGGTTGTTATTGATTTCTTAACCACTGTGACCATGGCCTTGTGATCGCTGTGGTACACCGCCATAGGGTGTAGGCTGACGGCATGCACGGTCTTCGTGAAGACGAGATCTATACACGTCCGATGCCTGGTCGTGGCACAGTAAGTTCGTTCACACACGCAAGCCCAAAGCGCTCGAGCATAAACGAAGTGAAACACTTTCCCTCCTGGCCGTGCAATGTCAACGTTAAAGTCACCGGTCACTACGGCAGACGTGTCGTCGCCGAGCATGACCCAGCTGAAGACGTCCATAGTGAATACTTCAATGTCTTTCTTGGCGTCGCGGGTGGGACGTACGCAACGGCGACCACCGGACCATCGCGCACCTTGACGGAAAGGCTGGACAGCTACCACCATCTATGAGCGACAGCGGCAACCAGCCAACCAGTCTGGTTGCCGCCGTCGCTCATAGATGGCGGTAGCTGTCCAGATTTTTGTGTAGTTTTCTGTCGACATTTGCTTTGTACCGGGCACGAAAATAGATAAACTAGCCTTTAACAGCTCCGATGTAAAAAGAAGAGAGACGAAAGTCGATAATTCGACTGCCAACAGAACGCTCACGCAGTGCTCGTCGTCTTACGGATTGGACCCCGGTGACAACAGAACGTCTTCCTCGAGTGCATATGTGTTACTCCTGACCGGGGAAAACATCACCTGGTCACACATAGAGCGGCGCTCTGCTCTGTGAAGCAAGCACGCTCCCGGTTTTCCCAAAAAAAGAGCAGGAAAAAAGAAAAAAAAAGTGAAAGCCATTTACCACTTTCTGTAACACCGAATTGGAGCGCAGCTCTTGAGGAGAGGAGGGAAGAGTAGTGAGGGGAGAATAGACCCCTCCTCCTCCTCCTCCTTTTCCTCCTCCTCCCCTCACTCTTTAATATGCTCCGGGGGGGTCACCTGACCTCGGGGGGAGGGGGTCACGTGACCTCGGGGGGGGGGGGGTATCGCGTGACTTGGGGGGAGGGGGTCACGTGACCTCGGGGAGGGGGCCACGTGACCTCGGGGGTCACATCACCTTGGGGGTCACGTGGGGGTCACCTTGGGGGTCACGTGACCTTGAGGTGACCTGGGGGTCACCTGACCTTGGGGGGTCACGTGACCTTGAGGTGACCTGGGGGTCACGTGACCTTGGGGGGTCACGTGACATTGGGAGGGGTCATGCGACCTTGGGAGGACCACGTGACTTTGGAGGGTCACGTGACCTCGGGGGTCACGTGACCTTGGGGTGACCTTGGAAAGGGTCACGTGACCTTGGGGATCACGTGACCTTGGGAGGGGTCACTTGACCTGTGAGGCCACATGACCTGGGAGGTCACGTGAGCTTGGGGTGACCTTGGGGGTCACGTGACCTTGGAGTAACCTTGGTTACGCCGACGGCGACGGCGACGCCGCTCAACCCGGAAACGGGCGCCTAAGAGCTGCGCTCTAAAAGAAAGAAAAACTTCATTAGACGCGCTCACTTCGCCGAAAAGGGTTGAGGTAGTTCGAGTGTTCTGTCCCTTTTTTTCCCCGCAAGCTGCCGGGGCAGCCTACCAATGGTTCCCATTTACTGCGCCTTACACCTTTTAATCAAACCTTGTGTCTGAATAAACAAAAGAAAAATGAAACAAAACATTGGAACAGGTTTTGACGAAGTCGAATTTCCACTGTCACTGCATAATACGGCACCCACAAATAAAACATCTGAAAGTGCTCATGCGCGTACCTTCTACGACACAAGACCGCTTCGCGCCATCCAGTCTCCACATCTGCACAAAATTTCTCCACACTAACACGTCACATTCTTTTTGACCACTGCCTTTGCCACGCTAATACGGCAGAAGAGCGATTTTTTTATAGGTAGTTGTTTTGCTAGTTTTTGTTAAGATAAGATCATGCAAGCGAGTCTGAACGTAGTTTTTTTGTTAATTTGCGTATATGTTACTCCTCCACATTTGTAGGGAACGTAATAAAAAAAAGAGATTGCAAAAAAAAAAACAATTTTGAAAAGAAAAAACAAATGGAATGCACCAGAATGGCATATTCGATTCTTGAACTTTTAGTTTATGTCATGTTTGGTGACACCTACTACGCAAACTACAAATATTGTCACGGGTGGTGACCAAAATAAAAGGAAATAAACGGGAAGAAATAAACGTTTAATGTAGACACTTGTGCCAAAAAAATAAAGGGAGAACAAAGATAATAACAGAGCGTCGCGGGCGTCGAAGTCGGCGTAGCAGCACAGTCGAACGCTGGAGCGAAACTGACTCCGGCTTGCCTGCGGAGCCGCTTTTGTACACACGTTGGCTTCTGGAGCATTCGACATAGAAGGTTCGACGCGTAGAAAATTCTGACCTCGAATCAGCTAGACGGTTCTCCATTTCACCAGAACATCACATTACAGTGTTAACAAAAATGCATAGCCGCGGCCAGGAATCGAACCCTGGCCCTTCGCGTGGGAGGCAAGCGCGATAACCGTTAGGCTACGGCCGCGCTGCCTTCTTGGCGCGCGGCATTACTCCCCCCTTAAAAAGTGCATCGCCCCGATGCATTTCAAAACAAAACAAAGCACATAAAAAGAACGGTAAACTAAAGAGTCACTTGAAACACATAAGATCCACAGTCCTATCGAGCGTAGTACGGCTTTAGGCGCACGACGTGGACGACTTCAGGTCGTGGTGGGCGGCGTGATGATGTTCTTGTTCCGTCGGGCATCACCTCGTAGTTCAGCTCGCCGAGGCGACGAAGTACCTTGTATGGTCCAAAGTACCGTTTCTGCAGTTTCTCACTGAGGCCGTGGCGACGGATGGGCGTCCACACCCACACCCTGTCTCCGGGCTGGAAGTGAACGTCCCTGCGACGAAGGTTGTAGCGGCCCGCGTCGACGCGTTGCTGGTCTTGAATCATGAGTCGGGCGAGCTGGCGGACTTCTTCGGCACGTTGAGCAACCGCCTGGGCGTCGTCGCTTTCATTGTCAGATGGCTCATGGGGCAGCATTGCGTCCAGCATGGTCGTTACCTTCCGACCATGCACCAGCTGGAAAGGGGTGAATCCAGTGGTCTCCTGAATCGCCGTATTGTAGGCAAACGTGACGTAGGGCAACACCTCGTCCCACGTCTTGTGCTCTACGTCGACGTACATAGAGATCATATCGGCGATTGTCTTGTTGAGTCGCTCGGTCAGCCCGTTGGTCTGCGGGTGGTATGCAGTGGTTCGACGATGGCCGGTGCCACTGAGACGAAGGATCTCTTGCGTCAGCTGGGCCATGAACGAAGATCCGCGATCTGTAATCAAAACTTCGGGTGCGCCGTGCCGGAGGACGATGGACTCGATGAAAAACTTGGCGACTTCCACAGCAGTCCCTGAAGGAAGAGCTTTCGTTTCGGCGTACCGCGTGAAATAATCTGTGGCGACGATGATCCAGCGGTTCCCCGACGTCGAAGGCGGAAAAGGACCAAGTAGATCCATTCCGATCTGCTGGAAGGGTGTAGTTGGAGGAGAAATGGGCTGCAGAAGTCCGGCCGGCCTCGTCGGCGGTTTCTTGCGTCGCTGGCACTCGTGGCATGATCGTGTGTATAGGTGGACGGTCTTGGGGAGCTTCGGCCAGTAATACTTTTCACGAATACGCGCCAGTGTCCGGCTGTAACCAAGGTGTCCGGATGTCGGGTCGTCGTGGCAGGCTTGGAAGATCTCCTCTCGAAGGTCACTCGGGATTACCAGCAACCACGGTGTGTTGTTGTCGCCGAAGTTTTCTTTGTAGAGTACACCTTGTCGGATGGCGAAGGTCGGCAGTACTCGTGAGAAGACACGTGGCACGGTACTCCTGCCCCCTTCCAGGTGCTCGATTAATGCGCGCAGCTCAGGATCGTCCCGTTGACGTCGTGCCATATCGTCGGTGTTCACTGCTCCTAGGAAGCACTCGTCGTCATTGTCGTCGCTGCAGCCGGAAGGGGTTTCGACGGGGGCTCTGGACAGGCAGTCGGCGTCGCTGTGCTTGCGGCCTGACTTATAGACCACTGTCATGTTGAACTCTTGTAGTCGAAGACTCCATCGAGCGAGGCGTCCTGACGGGTCCTTCAGGTTCGCAAGCCAGCAGAGCGAGTGGTGGTCCGTGACTACACGGAACGGGCTCCCGTACAAGTACGGACGAAACTTTGTTATTGCCCAGACGATCGCAAGGCATTCTTTCTCAGTCGTGGAGTAATTTTTTTCCGCCTTGGACAATGTCCGACTTGCGTAGGCGATGACTCGCTCGATGCCTTCTTGCACTTGGACTAGTACTGCGCCCAGTCCCGCGTTACTTGCGTCCGTGTGAATTTCTGTTTCCGCATCCTGGTCGAAATGTCCAAGCACAGGACGAGTCTGGAGTCGTTGTTTCAGTTCGTCGAATGCCTGCTGTTGCTCCTCGGCCCATTCGAACTTCTCGGCGTCCTTCGTGAGATTCGTAAGTGGTGCGGAAATCTTTGCGAAATCCCGAACGAAGCGTCGATAATAGGCACAAAGTCCAAGGAATCTTCGCACGGCCTTCTTATCTGTCGGCGCTGGAAATGCCGCGACGGCGCGAGTCTTCTCGGGGTCTGGGCTGACGCCTTCGTTACTAACCACGTGGCCAAAGAACTTCAGTTCGTCATAGGCGAACCGGCACTTTGACGGCTTGAGTGTGAGTCCGGCGGTCTGAATGGCTTGAAGAACAGCTCGGAGTCGTCTCAAGTGCTCGTCGAAGTCAGCTGAAAATACTACGACGTCGTCAAGGTAGACGAAACAACTCTGCCACTTCAGCCCTGCCAGTACGGTGTCCATGACACGCTGGAAAGTTGCTGGCGCCGTGCATAGACCAAAGGGCATGACCTTGAACTCGTACAGTCCATCCGGCGTGACGAAGGCTGTCTTCTCTCGGTCCCGTTCGTCGACCTCGATTTGCCAGTAGCCGCTCTTCAGGTCCATCGATGAAAAGTATCGAGAGTGGCTCAGCCGGTCTAGAACGTCGTCAATGCGGGGGAGTGGGTAGACGTCTTTCTTCGTAACCGTGTTGAGCTGCCGGTAGTCCACGCAGAACCGAAGAGTTCCGTCCTTCTTCTTAACCAGCACGACTGGAGAGGCCCATGGACTGCTTGAAGCTTGGATGATGTCGTCATTCAGCATCTCTTGAACTTGCTGATGGATCACCTCCCTTTCCTTAGCGGAGACTCTGTACGGCGATCGATGCACAGGGCGCGCGTCGTCCTCGGTAACGATGCGGTGCTTGGCAACCGCGGTCTGGCGCACCTTCGACGACGTCGCAAAGCAGTCGCGGTATTCGGCGAGGAGGTTAACCAGCTGACGCCGTTTAGTGTCCGGAAGCTTAGGGTCAATGTCGAGCTGCGCTGGCGACGTACTGTCTTGCTGGGGCGGCGAGGATTCGTCAGTAATCGCGGTGATTTCGGCGGGGTTTCGGAGTTTCTCGACGTCACCCACGGCTGCACCTTTCGTGAGGTGTTGCGTTTCGTTTCGGAAGTTCGTCACGAGGGCCACAGTCCGCCCATCCTGAAGTTCAGCTACTCTCCTTGCGACGCCTATGCCTCTTCCCAGGAGCAATTGGAGGCTTCCCTCGCGAAGAACTTCGCCAGAGGAAGCTTCATCGATCCCGACAAGTACGAAAACACTCGACCGCGGTGGTAGGTTTACGTGGTTTGCGAGGACTCGGACCGTGGGTGACGTCGCTTGGGGTTCCTCCGCTGGTGGAGCAGGTTTTCGTAGCGTCAGCCGGTTTGTTCCGAGGTCGATGACGGCGCCATACTCGCAGAGAAAGTCCATTCCGAGGATAACGTCCCTCGAACAGTCATGCAGAACGACGAACTTGACAGGGCACGTTTCACCGTTGATCTCGACGCGAGCAGTGCATCTCCCGGCTGGTTGTATGAGATGTCCTCCGGCGGTTCGTATTTGGGGTCCTTCCCACGGCGTCATGACTTTTCGAAGGCGGCGGGAGAGCCTCCCACTCAGGACTGAGTAGTCTGCTCCGGTGTCCACGAGTGCCGATGCGTCGTGGCCGTCGATGACGACTTTTAGGTTGTTGGACACCGTTGCAGGTGCGTCGTAGCGATGCGTGACGTCGGGAGAGTGGGAGCGCTCCGGCGTTCTTGGAGGCTCTTTACTCGGGTCGTCTTCGGCAACGGCACCTCCAGGCGTTGCCGCACTTAGTTTTCCCGACGGGATAGGGGGGATAGGCTGTCACGGCGCGACCGACGGAAAGGCGACGCGGAACGTCGGGGGGATGGAGAACGGGAACCTCGTGGTGCGGTGGGCGCTGGTGACGGAGGGCGACGGAGGTATTCTTCGATGTCCCTTGGCCGTTCTTCAAAACGTGGTCCACGGTCGTTTGGAGCGAATCCTCGCAGGCCGAGCTGGCGGTAGGGGCACCTCCGGTAAACGTGGTCAGCCTCCCCGCAGTGGAAGCACACCGGGCGTCCGTCATCCGTGCGCCACACGTCGGTCTTTCGAAGTCCACGCTGCTCTTGACGCGGCGCGTACTGCGGCGAAGAGACTTCTCGTTGAAGTGCAGCTGGGTACTGCCGAGCAATAGGAGGCTGCGGACGACGAACAACGGCGGCATAGGTCACAGCTGGTGGTTTCGGTGCGGCGTCGGCGAGAACGTCTGGCTGGAGCGCTTGCTGGACCTCTTCTCGAACAATCTCGGCGATCGAGAGTGAAGCTGGGTGTTCGGCGGCAGGTATCAGCTTCTTCAGTTCTTCACGGACGATGTCCCGGACTATTTCTCGGATCCCGGAATATTGGTGCTGAGGGCGCAGCTTGACGGCGTGGGTGCAGCGACGGCAGGAGCTCGATGGAAGTGAGCGGCTCGTGCTTGCAGGGCCCGTTTAATGTTGGTCGCCTCTGTTACAAACGTTTCGACGGTGGTCGGCGGGTTGCGGACGAGGCCTCCGAAAATGTCATCTCGTACGCCTCGCATCAGGATCCGCAACTTCTTTTCGTCGGTGGCTTGATGGTCGGCGCGAGTGACCAGGCGCAGGACATCCTCGACGAAACTGGTGATGGTCTCGTTTGCGCCCTGGGTTCTCATTCGAAGAAGGTCCTCGGCCCTCTCCCGTCGATACTGGTTTGTGAAAGTTCGCCTCAACTCATTCTTGCAGGCGGTCCACGAGATCAATGATGTCTCCCGATTCTCGAACCAGTGCCTGGCCGTTCCTTCGAGCGCGAAGTAAAGGTTCTGCAGGCGCTGGTCGTCCGTCCATCGGTTGTGCTGGGCCACCCGCTCGTACTGTTGAAGCCAGTCCTCGACGTCTTCGTGGGCGTCCCCGTGGAATGGCGTCGGAGTCCGGGGTGCGACTGGCAGGTAGATGAAGGGAGGAGCGGCCGGGGTCTGTGACTGCTGGCCGTCCATCGTCGGCTTCGTCGGCTGCTTGGTCCTGGGTGGCAGAAGTCCGTATTCCGGGTGTAGACCCTGGGTGCGGCGACTGGTCCGAGTTTCAGGTTCCGCGTCGAGTGGTCTTCTCACCGGGCTCGGAATCGGGCTTGCACTGCGGGCCCTGGGAGGGGAACGCTGCACGGGCATGCGCTACCCCGCACCTCCACCAAAATGTCACGGGTGGTGACCAAAATAAAAGGAAATAAACGGGAAGAAATAAACGTTTAATGTGGCGAACTTGTGCCAAAAAAATAAAGGGAGAACAAAGATAATAACAGAGCGTCGCGGGCGTCGAAGTCGGCGTAGCAGCACAGTCGAACGCTGGAGCGAAACTGACTCCGGCTTGCCTGCGGAGCCGCTTTTGTACACACGTTGGCATCTGGAGCATTCGACGTAGAAGGTTCGACGCGTAGAAAATTCTGACCTCGAATCAGCTAGACTGTTCTCCATTTCACCAGAACATCACATTACAGTGTTAACAAAAATGCATAGCCGCGGCCAGGAATCGAACCCTGGCCCTTCGCGTGGGAGGCAAGCGCGATAACCGTTAGGCTACGGCCGCGTTGCCCACTTGGCGCGCGGCAATATCAGAAACCTAAAATATTTTTCAGCTATAATAGATCATGAGAACCATCGATTAAAATATGCACAGGATTGTGGAGGTTATATATTTCGAGTCAAAAATGCGCAAGCATGGCTCTTTTGACGTTTTGTCACAAGCTGTTTTTACCGTTATTTAAAGATTTTGAATAGCTGCAACATAAAAATGTATGTCATGCATTCTTTAAAACGCTCATTTGAATAATATATAAATCATTGCTTTACCTCAAAAATTGAAATTTGTATGGTGCTCCAAACTTGCACAACGTTAAGAAACTTCAAAAGGCAATAATAGTAATAAAAAAAAACATTTGATCGCTTTGAAATTTATAGTGATCGTTCTCCACTATACTGTTGTGTTTATTCATAAAAAAAACATGCTGCATAATTTTGTTTTCCTTAAAGTTATAGCGCTGCAAAGTGTACCGTCTACGCCGGCATTTTTGCCCCATCCCACCGACGAGATTATCTTTGGATTCCGTGTAATTTATGACTAGATATATTTTTGTGCTATATTCGGGTATTGGGCTCAAGTTAAAGTATTCTACTAATTAAGACAATACCTGCATTGCGTTTCCTTTTTAGAGCGCAGCTCTTGGAGGCCCGTTCCCGGCTTGGGCGGCGTCGGCGTCGGCGTAACCAAGGTCACCCAAGGTCATCCCAAGGTCACGTGGCCCCCAAGGTCACCCCAGAGGTCACGTGACCCCTCCCCCAAAGTCACCTGACCCCCAAGGTCACGTGACCACCGAGGTCACGTGACCCCCCCCTCGAGGTCACGTGACCACCCCCCAGGGTCACGTGACCCCCGCCGAGGTAACGTGACCTCCCCGATGACGTCATCGTCACTGATGACCTCACCGGCATCCGCATCGTCATCGTCATCATCACTGATGACGTCATCAGTTACGTCACTGATGACGTCACCGGCATCCGCATCGTCATCGTCGTCATCACGGATGACGTCATCAGTGACGTCACTAATGACATCACCGGCATCGTCACGTGACCCCCTCCAAGGTCACTTCGCCCCCCAGTACCCTTCCCTCTTCCTCCTCAAGAGCTGCGCTCTAATTCGGTGTTACAGGGAGTTGTAAACGGCTTTCACTTTTTTTTTATTTGTTTACCCATAAGTCTGTTTTGCCCTTTAAAATTACAAGTTCTAGGAGCTGTACGAGAACTAGTAATCGCTACTACAACATATTTTGTTTCACAGAAAGTGGTATATAATTAACAACCTTGGTTGCAAATTATATGCTAATATTTATACACTTATTTTCCAAATGAAGTAGGAACGTTTCAGCCAACAATCACGTTCAATGCTATTCATAACGGTTGTATACGTTTGGCTCACCAAGGTAAACCTGCGACTTTACTGGAAGACTTTCAATAAGACGTCCATTAAGATTAAAAATAATTGTAATTATTCATTGTAGTAAAATTAAAAGCTTAAAATTAAAGAAGTTAAAAAACCGAGCAGAGGAACTGAGCGCACTAGTTGCCCGCATTGGCAGGAGTGCGTCTAGAGAAGTCCGCCTTTTGTCCCTCTTCAAGCAAGGCCCACAAATTCCGCGGAACACTCACTTGTGCTGCAATAGTTCTAACGAATGGGAGAAAATCGGTCAACTCCAAATGTGGCTACAAATATGTAATGCACGCACTGGAAGATTTTGCCCGATCCTCTTCAGAGAATTGACATCCAGGGGCCCTAATCTACGAGGCGGGACCAAGGCACCGGGACGTTACCACCTGACGCGATTGCACTCCAAGGAAATTAGAAGGAAATTAGAAGGAAAAAGGTAGCAACGGCGCGTCTTCCGGTGATGATGATGATGGTTTGCGGCTCTTTCCTTTTGAATCGGGCGGTCCCGTAGAGTTTGGGGCCTAGCCAGTGAGGATTCGGTTATCCCCGTTGGTGAACTAGCATCCACCAGTTCTCCACTCTTCGCTTCGTGGTTTCCACCAGCTCACGCCACCCTCATGCGTCGGCGTTGTTGTTGCCGTTAGTCCCACCCGCAGTGTCTGCCACTGAGCTGGAAGCAGACCCAAAGCCGAGTGCCTCTGCCAGTGCGAGCTCCCGGGTTGCCTGTCCACACTCCGCCGGTTGAACTGGTTGCAGACCGGTGCACGACAGCACAAGGTGTTCAGTTGTCTCATCTGCCAGACCACACACTGTGTGGTCTGGCGGATCACACTGGTGGAGATTACACCGTCTGGTCGAAGCGACGGCGATACACCTGCGTTCGTAGCCCTCCTGCGCGTGACTCAAAGAGGAGCCGGCTGCCCTGGCTGTTGTCGTATAGTCGAGTCTGCCGAAATTTTGTGGTTATATCGATGGTACATATATAGCATCGACTTGGACTTTGCCGTTTCTGCCCACCGAACTGCCTCCTCCTCTCTCACCCAGTTTCGTATCTCCACCTCCCACTTCCTATCTGATGTAATAGTTACAGGTATTGAAAAGAAGCCGTATTTCTTTTCTAACTGATATCGCCACTTCCCCCAGCCAGTCCGGACTCCCGTTAGATGCGTGTAGACGAAGAGTCTCTTGGCCCATCGGCCGCGGTCCATGAGACGTAGACGGCTGTCGTTGGTTATCTTACTGGACGCATCTCTGGCCTCAAACGACGACCACCCAAGATCTCCTTGGACTGCTTTGGTGGCCACCATTCCATGACAGCCCTTCCTCCCGACCTCTCGTTGACGACGTTTTATGACTTCCCGCACTATGCCAGGGACACATAGGACCGCGTTGGCGAAGGTTAATCCAGGCACCACAACCACCTTCCACAGTTCGCGAGTCACCAGAAAACTATTGCAACTCCAAAGATTACGTTTTTGGCGTACATTCGTACCTCGCACAGCTGCCTGTCGGCGGTGAGCATAACGCTCGGACAAGTACTCCGGCTTGTTGGTCAGTACAACTCCCAGGTATTTCCGACTCCTGTACCTGTGCTTGCTCGCCGTTCAGCACCAGACTGTTTAATTTAGCCACTTCGGACCCGGCTAATTGAAGGACTGCCGACTTTTTGGCGTTAAACCGAAGGCCCAACGTAGCCGCCTCCGTCTCACATATACATATAAGACGCTGCAGGTCCTCCACCGTCTCCGCCGTCAATACAATATCGTCCGCATAGGTGAGGCCCGGCAGCATCCACTTCACCTCTGCGCCTCCTTCCATGTGTGTCAGTGAAAAGCCCACCTCCGACAGGATCAGGCGTTCCTCCAACCCTGACACATACCGAATATAAAGAAGCGGGGAGAGTGGGCATCCCATTCGGAGACTCCTCGTCACTGTGACTTGCTCTGAGTCGACCCCTTTCAGTTGCGTCAACACTGCATTGCGTGAGTATAGGTACCGTATGACAGCTAGCCCACAAGAGGAAGGTGGAGATCCTCCAAACGTCGCACAAGTTGCGAGTGTGGCACGCTGTCCTATGCTTTTGCCACTTATAGAAAGCAGCACAGCAGTCTTTTTTCCCCTTTTTGGAGGACAATTTCAATACACTGCGTGAGGGTGAAAAGGTTGTCTTCCAACCTTCGACCCCTCCGAAATCCGCCCTGAAGTTCGGTGAGCAGTTCGTCCTCTTCTGCCTATGCTGCCATATGTTCCTTGATAATGTGGGCGAAGGTCCGGTATGCTGTAGAGGTCACGGTCAGGGGCCAATAATCTTTAAGGAACTGTCTGTCGCTCCCTCTCTTCGGGATCAGAACCACGCGGCCGACCCGCCTGTCTTGGGGCATAGCTTCCTCTCCCCTTAAGATTGCTCCAAAGATATCCGCCAGCTGCTCCACTGCATCTTTTCCCAAAGACTTGAGGACGCTCGCCAGGACCCCGTCCAATCCGTGGAAGGTAGCCCTTTCAAGCGTGCCAGTGTACGCACAACCATGCATTCGGCCGATGTCCCCCTCTTTACTAATGTGGTGAAGCGTGCAAAAATGTTCCAAAAGCCGGGATTCATGATTAAAAACAAATACCTCCGACTTGCATAACAATATCAACATTTATCAGACGTTTCGTCTCCTATACGGGAAACATCATCAGTGCGGCCTGGGAACACCCAGGCCGCACTCGGGCCTGGGTGTTCCCAGCGGGCGAGTTGGTTCATGATATAAAATTTAAAAGCGCTAACAAAGACGAGGACAAAAAGGAAGGGGAAAGGAGGAAAGCGCTCGTCCTGTTCGCCTTCCTTTTTGTCCTCGTCTTTGTTAGCGCTTTTAAATTTTATGTCCCCCTCTTGGTTGGAGTTTGTTTGATCCGGGGCAAGCCGGCCTTGTTGCGGCGTGTACACATCCTCGGGAGCAAATGTCTCCGTCAGGTACTTGGTGAGGTGGTTCCCAAGGTCTTCTGGCGGATTCCTTGTGCTCTCGTCAAGTATGGTCACATCTTGGTGCTTTCCCTCCAACGATCCAAGGTACTTCCAGAACTTTCTCGCTGCGTCCCTTCCGCTAGACTTAATATCTCGGACGGTCTCCAGATCCGCTGTTCTCATCTTCTCTTGGGTTAGTCATTTATCATAGCACTTGCAGGCGTGGTATATGGTCCATCTTCTAGCAACCTCCCTCCCAGATTCAGTTCGGAGCGATAGTCGATGTTCCCTGTTGGCTTTCTGTGTAGCCAGTATAGCTTCTTTAACCTTTGTGTCCCACCACCTCCTCTACTGACGCGTCCTCAAGCGGGCACGAGGAGAAGGGAGGAACGAGACGTTTTTCTTCTTCTCCAGGCAGACGGGACAAAGTTTCCGCCCTCCCGCCTCATCTTCTTTCGGTTTCGTTTTTCAAGCACATCACACGCATTGTTTAATAAATGTTGAGTTGATTGAGCTTCGGCGGCAGCGAAGGCCGCCTGTAATTCCGTCTCCCACTTCAAACGTGCAGAACATTTTCGGTTGCATTGACGTTTCTACCTCTAATTTCCTCAAATGAGCTAATGAAGTCATTAGAAACAGCGAAGTTCCTAGACGAGGCTAAGATGGCCGCCCCCGATTGCAGAACGACATTTCGACGTTGACGACGTATGGAAACCGAGGAAACTGCTTCTCAAACGGGCCAGTTTGGCTGCCGGGTGTTTGGGTACCTTCTCTGGTGTGTTCGGTTCTGTTTTCCGATGCTGAGTGCCAACCGGCAATCAACGTTGTTCTGTATTTCTGCGTGTCACCATCATAGCAGCAACATAGTATGAAAATATGACGGAAAGTACGTATTTACAGTTTGGAATTTTAGCGTTAAGTAAAATTGTTAAAAAAAAGCTATACTTTATTTTGTTGTTTGACTATTCTACGATTCCCGAAGAAACTGCCCTACGAGCTCACTACGGCGTATCTCCGTACACTTAACACCTTCCGCAAGTCGCGGCTTTGACTGAATTCAACTTGATCGAAAAGCGATTTTTCTGCCCATGAAGCTTCGCTTCCACCTGAGTGAATACCCCCTCTACAGAGATTAATTGAAGACGACAATTGCAGCCACACGCAAACAGTACAAATAGAAACAAATACTACAATAGAAACACTGGCTCCGACGTGCCGTGCGGGGAAGCAAACACGTGGCTTGGAACCGTAGTGTAGCGACTTGATTTATTGGCTTTCAAATAATTACGGCACGAGCGTTGACATTTTACTAAGATATTCACTCCCTGAGCCGTTCAAAATACTCTCAAAGGTATCGCATTAATAAAAAAAATCAACATGCTGGTAGCATTATTTATTCCTTAGGTGGTCACTGGTAAAATTCGTACCCCCGTAAACGACAAGTATAAAAGGTGGATGTTTTTATCTCGGCCCTAAAGAGCAATACCCTTTCCTTGTGCCAGCGCCCAGACCTAGTCGTGACCGGCGCACACCTCTTGTCCCCTATCCCCTATCTTTACTTGAAATTAACATTTTTTACAGCAGAGTTGTGGAAGGGGGATGCAACGATTTTTGTACTTTGCGCAAATACCGCTTTGAACAGATTCCTGACGTTAATAACCTGTGAAACACCCGTTCATTTTTCACCGCACGCAATCGAAGTTGCAGAAAAAAATCATGCTAAACGAGCAGATTTTTGCCCCCTCAACTCGCAGCCAGAACAAGGGTCCACGTGATCTGGAGCCGATTATATGCCGCCAATGTTGATCGTAGCCACCCGCTGGGGCTGGCAAGGCATAGGACACGCGCTGAGTTTCAAAGATTGTTATGGTTCGGTTATTGTCGTCATTGCAGCGATCGGACGCTGAATGCTTCTCGAGCGATCGATTATCACGAGCCCGAATCGAGTGCCCACGCAATGCTCGGGTCCAATCCATGAGCAGCATTCAAATATTGGCACTGGAGGCCCTATTGGAACGGTCAGTTAAAACTGGCACCAGTTTCAAAGTTGGTTGTTTGACCAGTTTCATAATGGTTGAACTGGTCAAGGTCGTTTGAACTGGTCATCTGGTTGACTGGTCATGGCGGTTGAACTGGTCATACTGGTTGACTGGACAGGATGGTTCAACTGGTCATGGTGGTTCACTTGTCACGCTGGTTCAACAAAAATATTTCCATTTGTTTACGCCAGCACTGCGCTTCGGAAATCTTTATTATACACAAATGTAGATACAATACGCCTACTACCAGCATCAGCTGAACATACATTGAGTGCATACACATACACAGGACATACAAACTTCAATACAACACTAACCCGGTCACTACTTCCGAGCTCTGCGCTTCCGTCTTTTATACTGGTTGTATTGAACGTAGAGAATTTCTCGGTGACAGAATAAAAAATAGTCTCAGCATATTGTATTGAACGTACGGAATTTCTCGGTGACAGAATAAAAAATATTTTCAGCATGTTGTATTGAACGTACGGAATTTCTTGGTGACAGAATAAAAAATATTCTCAGCATGTTGATTTTGTCCCAGCAATGTCATACCTCTGAGAGTATTTTGAACGACTCAGGGGATGAATCTCTTAGTATAAGTGAACGCTCGATTATGCCGTAATTATTTGAAAGTCAATAAATCAAAGTGAGAAAGCAAATAAATAAAGTGAGAAAGTGGGGTCAAACTGGTAACCGGTTGGACCAAATAGGCCAATCTGGTGACGAGTTTGGTCAATCTGGTTACCAGTTGCACCAGTTCGGCAATCTACTGACCAGCTCGGCCAATCTAGTGACCAGTTCGGCCAATCTGGTGACCAGTTAGGTCAATATGGTGGCCAGTCAGGCCCATCTGGTGACCAGTTAGAAGGCAATCTGGTGACCAGTTACAAGGCAATCTGGTGACCAGTAACATCAATATGGTTACCAGTTAGACCAGTCTGGCTACCAGTTGCACCAGTTTGATTTCCTGTTAGACCAGTATGACCAGTTCAAATACCAGTTTGACCAGTCCAAATACCAATCTGACCAGTTAAATTTTCAAACTGGTCTTTCCAATAGGGGGATACCGCGATCCCCCAGTTACGTTATCAAGTTTCGCGAAGGAGAAATTGAATAAAAACGCTCGCTTTCGTCCTTAATATTACACCGCAACAAAGGAGTTTCTTCGCCAGTGGCGCTGCGTGCGAGTATCCTTGAGCTCCACTAGTGCCAATAAGCTCGTGTGAAGTCAGAAACATCCCAATTGAATATCGTTGCACCGCCCCTTTAAGGGCTAGTTTCCCCAGTATCGTGTCCTTCAGCAAGCAAATTATGACACTAAACTCTGGACAGCTACCGCCATCTATGAGTAACGGCGGCGACCAGACAACCCGCTTGCCGGTTGTCTTGTTGCCGCCTTCACTCATAGATGGCGGCAACGTCTCTAGCCTTTCCACTCTGGCTTTCCGACTTGCGGCCGGCCATTACTTCATTCCCACCATAGTACAGCTTCGCTGCTCTTCCTTCTTCACTAGAGTGGAAAAGCTGAAAGTCTTTTTTTGATCTGATGGGAGCTGCAAAAGCTGTACCAGGCTGATGCGCTGCAGTTTCCGGTACTCCTCTGGCTCCCTCTCAAAACGCTTGTGTCAGACCTCGCCTAGCACGCCCCGATCTGTCATGCACATCTATCCTGCATTTCATCCAACCCGACCTTTCTGCGCGTGAGGTGTACTGAAGATTTGTGAGCGAATATGCGGGAACGAGGACACACGACCTCGTGCGAGGACATCGGTAAACGCCCCATGCACGAGCCTAACACTCCGTTGCTATTGGGCAGAAGATCAAACTATAGGGGTCACTCTATTGAGCTTCTTGTTAAAGCCCCTTCATGTTTCAAAAATAGTGCAAGGTGCGTCGATCCACGAGGCACGTGCAACATGCAGCCTTTGGGAAGATCATGGCGGCACAGCGCAAGACTGAGCTAGATTTCAGACGCCATGAATTTCCCAGAAGTGGCGCGCGGCACGTGCCTCGACCATTTTTACAAAAATGAATGGCGCCACTTTTTTTAGGATAGAAGGGCTTTACTTTTTCTCCCCACAGTCTGGTGTTTACTAACACAGGATAACAAAGAAATTGAAACTCGCCTAACGCGGTCTCGGCATGGGCGCTTCGCTTTGACCGGTGCTTTGGTCGCACGAGGAGCGGCCTTCAGATCGTCATCTTCGATTTCTCCGATCAAAAACAAACAAGAACATTTAGGTTGTTTCACCCACCACTGGAGCGTGCCGCTAAAGGCGTGACTGTTCGACTTCCTCCCCAATAGTGAACTACCGTTTCTTTCACGCCGAGCTTTCATGAGCAGGACCATACTCGTGTCATTAGTGATAACGCTAGTTATTTTACTAGTAAAGTGTTCGTGGATTCGTGCTTGGCGCTGAACATAAAGCACAAGAGTAGAAGAGTAGTAAGTTGGGCGAGTTGGTCTTCCTCGTTTGTCCTCGTCTCTTTGTGCGCGATTTTAACCATGTTCAAAGCACAAGAGGACAACACCGTACCATCCCCAAGCCAATAGCGAGTTTTAGAATAGGGGACCCCACAGTTTTGGGCATGCCCCAAACAGCTTGGGGCGTCTCACTGCGCATGCGCAGAACTTCTGCGCATGCCCACTGCGATTCCCCGAGCTGTTTGGGGCACCCAAAGCTTTGGGGCCCCCTATTCTAAAACTTGCTATTATCGCTGAGAGAATGAATCGGAATGTCAAGTGCATACTAATCGCGCTAACGGAGTCACACCGAGACTGGGATAAGCACATCGCCGAGATGGGTTTTGCCATTCGGAATACCGTTAACAGATCGACTGGTTTCACGCCAGCGTTTGTGAACCTGGGCAAAGAGATACCATCTCCGCTGGAGAACGGAGCAACCTAGGAACACCAGGACGCCCGCTTTCTAGGTACGCGGAAGAGCTAACGAACCGCTTGTCTGGGGCGCTTCACGATGCTAGAAAGAACCTCGATGCCGCAAGGATCGAGCAAGCGGCGCATTGTGACAAAAGCGATAGGCACTTGGAATACAAAGTTGGTGATTTGGTTCTGAGAAGAACCCACTTTCTGAGTAACGCAGCTAGTGGTTTCGCTGCATCGCTTGCTCAGAGATGGGAAGGGGCCTATAAGGTAAAGACGGGAATGTCGCGGCTTACTTATAAACTCGCTCGACGTGATAAAAACGTGGAGTCTGGTCCAGTTCACATCGCGGACTTGAAGGTGTACTACCGTCGCGATGGGGAAGATGATTAATGAAGGTTACCACCGCCGCCACATTCGGCGGCAGAAATTAATAATTTTCAGGTGTCCTAACAGGGATCTTGCTGTACTAGGTGCCTCCCTAAAGAAGCCGTCCCAGAGGGCGTTACCCAGGAGGTCCACCGGACGGGGCAGGGCCCGCAGGTGGAAGGCGCTGGTCCGGTCGACCAGACCCTCATGGTGGCCGATCACGGAGGCGACAGCACCGGGAAAAGCCGAACGGTGGAACTTGGCAACGCCGTATGGGCTCCGCAGGCACCGCGAGCCCGACAGCAGTAACGCCTTAGTGGCACAGGACAACCCCGTCCGCAACAACATTGCGGCACGGGGCGAGCACGTCCACATCAACATCGCGGTACCGGACAGGTCCGTCTGCGATGGCGGCACCTACCTGGAGTAGGTCCCCCTGCCACACCGTGGCCACGGGGACGGCGTCCCGGGGAAGGAGTGGCCATCCACTACGTCTCTCGCCGGCGTTGGAAAAATGAACCAAGGCCAACGCCCGGCCAGCCAAACCACGAAGTCCCATACCCGTTCCATGGCCACACGCGGCCGTTGGTGCCACGCATCTTGGGAATGCCGGACGCTTGCTGGCTGTGCGGGGTGCCAATCACACACCTAGAAACCCACGAGGCAGGTCAACTCCACCTCGACCTGCTGGAGGCACGCCTCCTCCCTGACAACGTAGTGGCAGTGGTGCAGCCTCCCGGACCTTCTGGCTTCCGCTGCCTTGGCCCCCGTCCAGCCAGTCTGGCTTCCCAAGTACTCTGCCGCCTCACCAGTTACCGCGGCCGCCGCCTTCAAACCCGCAGCCACGACGGCCCCTACTACATCGGCCGCTTCCACCTCTTCCAGCCCAAGTCATGGGGCCGATGTCGTCCAGCTTCCCCTTCCGTCCCCCTCGACTTTCGACGACATTATGGACGAGGGGGGCTAAAAAGTTCCACCCAGCTCGGCTACCGACGACCACATTATGGCCGAGGTGGAGCAACTACTCGGCAAGACCCGTGAGTCCCCGAGCACCCGAGGCCTCCCGAAGACCGGGCCTTGAGTGTGTGTGTGTGTGTGGGGGGGGGGGGGGGGTACACGCTATAGGTGGCCGAGCGGCGCTCAAGACCGGCGCGCGTGGAGTCCGGGAGAAGGAGCGAGTTGGAACGGCGACAACGCAACAAGCCCTGACGACTCGGCGAAACACAGGAGCGAGCCAGCCCCGGGGAAGACGGCCGCGACATTCCTGAGCGACTCGGCGTACCACAAGATTGAGCCAGCCCCGGGGAAGACGCGGTCAAGAGTCAAGGAACAGTAAAGTGCTTTCTCACATCTCCTCTAACGTGTGACTTCTTGGGAGGGCGGACCAGGCGGAGACCTATTGTGTGGCAGTATTATTGAGCGACCCATCAAACGATAACCGCCACATGAGACTATGGCTTTCTTTCGGTCCGAATTCAATATCAGGTGTTCAATTTTTGTTTCGATTTTGTTTCGGTTCAATCAAAAATAACGCTCGTGCTCCTGTTTTCGGTGTGGGTTCGGGTTCGGTTCGACACCCTGGGCAGGGGTCGGCGCTTGCCGATTGCGCTTGCATTTTATTGCGGCTTTCCACCATGAACATTGCCCTGTCAACCTAACTTCAACTCGGAGTGAGGACACGCTTTTAGAATTTATAATATTTAACTTAAAAAAATAATCTTTAGGTAATTTAATCTTTAAAATAATCTTTAGGTAAAGAGCTACAAGCTATTACAAACAGACATTCGTAAAAAAAAAAAGCAGAATTGAAAGTGCAATACACACGGACAAACACATGAAGAAGCGTTCATATCCTAATTTTTGGCACCAACACACTCGTTGAAACTCAAGAAGAGAGGAGGGGTTCTTATGGAGCAAAATTAAAAAGGTCGTACGTTTTCAAAGAGTAACTAGTTAAACGACACTATAATGCACACACTCTAAAAAGAGCCGGTGCGTCTACTTTTCCGCGCAATGCTCGGGTTGCCAATCACCGCAGCTTATGGAGGCAGCTCAGCGAATGACGATGCCAAAACAGACACATGTTAAACCAAAAACGCAGTCTGAGTTGCGACATTAAGCAATGCAGGTGTGACGTTTTGCATTGCTTACTGTCACAACTCAGTGTGCGTTATTTTGGTTTAAACATATGTTTCGGCATCGACATTTGCTGAGCTGCCTCCGTAAGTTGCGGTGATTGGCTCTGCGAGTGTTGTGCGGGAAAGAAGACGCACGGGCTTTTTTTAAAGTGTAGTGCAACAAATACTTCGCCCTCAAAGTAGAGGTTTTTTTGTTTTTTTTTGGTTTTTGAGTGTATTATAATCTTTCTCTCAATTATTCACTTTATTGTGTGGCTTTGTTGCTCAGAATACCACCGTGAAACAGAAGCGAGATCAACCTGAAGCATGGCGTAGTACTCAACCCACTCTTCAAAACGTGGTTTGTCCGTTTGCCTCCTTCGCTATTGATGACAAGCTACACATTTCTTTCTCATAAATCTTGTACTGCATACGTCCGCAATTTTCGGTGTACGCATGAACGCAATGTCCCAGTCCACCTTTCTTAACTCTTTGGATCCTGCTCTCAGCATTGTCTTCACCGCCCACTTCATCTTCCTTGGCATCACTATCCTCTTCATAAGGTTCATTTTCAAAGTGAACTTCGAATCCTTCTTTCACCCACAGTTCACAACCTGAAATGCAAATTTTTATCGCGCGTAAGATGATTTTAGCACGCTTGAAATACCGTCCGTGAAGATACATCTGCACCGCATTATACGTGATGCCTGGTTGATATAATGAAAATAAATATAAATATAAGCATGTTTTTATCTACTAGTCAGAATATGCCCATAGAACAACCGTACTGACCAAATGGGAATAAAGATAAAAAAAGCTGCCAAATTTTGTTGTTCGGTTGCCATCTAAGCATTATTCGTTCTCGAATGTACGATTCATCAACATATCTTGAATATCTACTTTTGAGAGACAACGATAAGACGATGAAAACGAAAAATTATATATCTATATTTTTTTTATAAACCAATCAGACCCTCAAACATAATGTTCAGTTAAATTGTTTATTCAAGATAGTCAGTACTAGGCAAAAAACACACACACAAACAAGATAGAGTATGCTGTAGGCAGTACATTGACACGTTTTTGGTGCAGTACGTTAAACCTAAACAGCTTACAAGTTTTGTGACTTTAGGATTCTAAACTTTTACAATGCGGCTTTATATTTGACTTAGGAATAGATCTGCTGACCTTTACAATTGCACACTTAAACGTATTTTTTACATGTGGATGCTTCCCCGCAATTGTGAAAGTGGATCAACTAACTGGTCAGTCGCTTTCCAAGCTCTGCTGGTGAGTAGATTAGGAAAGTAGAATGTCCCGAGTTTTCTTACATTCTAGATAGAAAAAAAAAGTTCGACTTTCACATTAAGGTGTAAATTTCGTTGAGGGCCATAAGCCAGAAGTGTTGGCTTTTAATTTAGGGCTATTGGCCATTATTATGAAAAAAAAACGAATTCTTAACACATTATAGAGTTACGGATATGCGTGAATCATACTGTTCAATCAAGATTTCCTAAAAGGATAACTGGTTCTCATTAAACAAAAAAGTTCGTGAGCTCTTACGTTTCTCTTCGGTGCTCAAGAGCTTCAATACAAGGCAGCTTTCATAATTCGAGTAGAGGACCTCGTATTCAGCAAATAAACTGCCAGTACCTATGTGAGACAATAAAAACGTTCACAAAAAATTAAGATGTCCACAGAAACATCTAAACATCTTAAAAAGTTCGGCATGCGACATCCATGAAGAGCATATAAAACAAACAAATTGAACAGGCTATGGCATTAGATCACGATAGCATATTTGAGCCGAGATACCGCCACCGGTATTGTACATTTTTAAGTTCTTTAGAAAAGTTTGCATAGGTGAAAGTCTAAGAGCTTATGATTTCACCTATGCAAACTTTTAAGGAAAGTGTTGTAGCTGCAATAAAAATGACGTTGCTGGAAAATCAAACCAAGAGCGTGAATATACTTTGTTTGACCTATGTAAATATGATTGCTTCCCCCTAAAGCTCTGAGCAAGTTAAGTCACTTGTCCCCAAAAACAAAAGACACTGTTTACGTCAAACCAGTTTAATTTGGGCTAAGCCTCCGGAGGCTGGCAACCAGTGTGGATTTCGGAACTTTAGATTTTAGGCTAGGTGGCACTAGCTAGCGCCGGTTATAAAGAGCAGCCGTTAATATCTATCCGCCCATCCATCCAGCGGCCGGAAAGCGCGGGTGTCTATCTAATACAGAAGTATGGTTCGCTTTCGGGACGCAGCACCAACGCGCCTGCACCAAGATCACTCGCTCATGTTATACTTTTTTTAGTGCTTCCAACCAATTGTGTATTTGTTTAGAAAACCGGAAGTTAGTCCGCCCTAGTGGGCGTCTGGTGTCTTTGTCGAAGAGGAGAAATTTACAAAGTGCAGCAGCACTGCTAGCCTGGGATCTTTAGCGTGCGCCACGCAGTAGTGAAACACGACCGCACACCTGTACGGTACTTACTCAGATAGAAATGAGCAGGGGTGTGGAAATCCCTGTGGTCTGCAGTATGAGCCTTCGCTCCGCGAGCTCTGAACAGCAGTACGTTAAAGTGTTGACACTGCTCAAAGTGTGCTTTTTAACCATTAGTCTTATTTGTATAAACATTTCGGGGCACATTCACAGCAGGGAAAAAGGGTGGCATACAAAGTTTTAAGCTCATAAGTTTATCCTTCAAAGAGTTACATAAAAGTACATCAAATAGGCACGCGCCCACTGAGGAAACCTATCGTTTAGAAAAGGTAATAATAATGGCCATTTTTTTTGGTGAAACATACACTAAAACACTCGGGTAACGTACTGAGGAAAGCAACTAGGGAGAATTTATTCTTTTTTAAAATAAAACAAAAAAGCTAAAAAAAGTTTTTTTTTTTTCCGTGCACTGGATTAAGTATTTCATAACAAAAGGCTATGGAAATGCATAAAATAAGGTCACAATCGCCTTTCTTACAAAATGTCAGTATAGAAATTTAGAAATCGAGCTCCACACATCAAATAATTGTGAAAGGATTGTTTTCCTGAACCAAAGCTTGATGCAAACAAGCGAAACTGAAATGAACGGTATGGAAAGTTCAGAATACTGAAGTTGAGATGGTTCCGGCACGTCAGAAACAATTTACTCAAGATAAACTACCATAGCTACAGGAGTGAAACTTTCTGAGAGCTTTTATCAGAACATTTGAAAGCTGATAAAGCTGCGTGTTAAAAATGTGACATAAAAAAGCAAACTGAAGGTAGTGTCCTCCCTTAACATACTAGTCCACCGATCACCCCCTGTTTCCAAATAAAATAACTACAGCGCGAGCTTACACACTCGGCCACCGATTCCCCCGTTTCCAAATCAAATAAATTGTTTTTCATGTATCAGACGTTATCCACTTCAATACAGTGCTGAAAGTAAAACTACACAAAACACATAAAATAAACAGAATGTCTTTCATAACAATACAGAGTCGTTAGCGAGGGCAAAATAAGGATTGCTGCGATGCTAAAATAATTGACGGCAATGACGTTTCAATCAAATTTCTTGGGTTATTAAAGAGGTAATTGGGATATGCTAATTGATACCACATTTGCGCACTGATGGAGAGGAGCTCAAAAGTCTAGAATGCTCTGAAAAATCGACGGGTTTATCACCCCAAATAATGGTAGTATCGGTTTATATTAGGAATAACTATTAAGTGTGCACATATATTACGTTGAAATTTTCTTCCCTGTGATGAGAAAGAGAAGGAACTTCAGTGCTGAGGACATGATGAAGAAGAAGTGAAGATGGAGGCTTGGGGCAACGTGGAACGCAACGATAATATAAATACTGTATATAAAGCCCCTTGTTTATTTATAAAAACTCGCGAACAGTCTGTTACAAAACTTGGTGCCGAAACCCGGGATGAACTCACTGAAGCAGGTTTTGATTATTGGACCGATCAGCCGGTGATCACCAAGCGACCTAACGGAAATTTACGAACCTTTCACAGGCAAGAGCAATCTTTAACAACTAACCTCTTGATGAACCTATAGCAACGACAAACAACATTAACGCAACACTTCACTTAACACTGAGAAAAGCTTTAACAGAACATAATGTTGACATTTAACAGAGAATGAAACGTCAAAAGAAGACTGCGCTCAGAAACGAAGCGACGAACGCTTTAGATTACATAGATTCCAAATTTTTGGGATTGAACGCTAATCACAGAACTGAGTGAAATGACTGAGCATTTGGACTCCATACGGCGTCGGCTGCCCATTTTAGACACAGAGATAGAACTTTTAGTTCAGGACGAGGACCTTGAGGAGGAATATACACGTAGCCTCGAGTACAGTGACAGCGTGCCCATCTATCTCATCAGACTAAATCTCTGAACCAAGAAAAGAAAAAAATGCAAGAAAAGAACTCATCAAACGTCTTTGAGGGTCACGCAAACCATCGACGATATGGGGCAAACAAGACCCAGACAGAAATACCGAGAGCGAGACGACGTACCTCAGCATGGGAAGACACCTGCTTCAGGTATCAACGCTGTGTTTGCCATGAAGAAATTAGGACATGGAGCGATCCTATCGAAAAACGACAACGAAAACGCAGAAATCGCGGTGGTTGTGCATAATCATCGTAAACAAGGGCATGTACCCCTTCCGAGCTTTACTCGAACAGCAAGCAACTCGAACCTCACAACTTTAACGACGAATCAAAATCGCCGAAGTTAAATTTGAATTTAAAAGAGGCGCACAGCCACAATACTGAACCAGTAACCAAACACCTTGGCCCCAAGCACAAATAAGCAGCCTTGTGTCATGATAGAGCTTATCAAAAGCTGCCACAATGGGAAGTTCATCTTGATTATGATAACAGATTCAACAGCGAAAAAGCTAAGCAGAAACAAAAGAAGTCAAGCAGGTTCAAAGTTTACAACGAACGAAAAAAGAAACGTGTAATAAGGATTTCGACAAAGACTGAGAAGCAGCACCACAACGTATACATGAAATATAGGAAAAACGCGCAAAGCAGCAAACCACAGAACCAAAAATATCTGCTAAGAACGATCAGGGCACATCAACGAAAGACAGAACGTAGAAAACGGAAAAGGAAAACTACCTAAAGGCACCAGACGCGCTTTCTTTCCAAGGCGTCCTCGCTCCATAGAAGGCCTTCCGATGTATCTGAGCCTGCAAGACCTGTTTACAAAACGCACAAGAAGATTTCGGTGCTTTCTTTATCTGGAACGTCAATTCTGTTCCGCCGAACGACAGGAAGACAAAAAAAGTCACGCCTGATGAACGGAACGGAAACGTGATCACAGATTCGCAGCCTCAGCAAAACCTTATGAAATTGACAAACGAGAAGCACGCAACACACTATCATGGACATGAAAAGATCTTGGGCAATTTTCGCGGGGCAAGATTGTAGGAATTTCCTTCCCTGTGTTGAAAAAGAGAAGGAAATCGAGTGGTGAGAAGGCGATGAAGAATAAGTGAGGAGGGGGGCTCCGACAACGTGGAACGCAACGATAGTCTAAATACTGTATATAAATCATTGAAGAATGAAGAGACCTTCGTCCTTCCTCTCCGATTTTTCTTTCGAATATGTATAAAACCTTGTTTATCTATAGAAGCGCACCGTGAGTTCCTTACGAAATTTGTGGGCCCGGCACCAAATATTTGTATAAGATCGTAATTGAGAAAGATAAGAAAAATCTTATCTGCAATAATTACACGAAGGCATAGAGATCGATAGAGGGCCCGTGGTAACCATTAAGCCTCGAATTCGTCAGTCTCTCTTGTCCCGTTTGTCGTGACAAAAAACGTTTCTTCTTCTCTCCCTGTTAAAAATCGGGTAAGCGTGCTATTCCAAAGGTATTCAACATGGTACGCGTCAAGACATCTGACGAAGAGCGCCATGAACGAAGGCCTCTGGCGTTTGGAAACTCAGAATATCGCTAAAGGTTTACGTGATGCTAGGAAGTTTCACATATGCAACACAATTGCCTAACAATTCAATCTTTGTTTTTGTTTTAGTGGTGCATTATATGTCTAGTGTAATCACAGCAGCAGAAATTCATCTTGCACTATATGTATATTGCGAGCACATCAGTAACACATCCACAATACATATGTCTATTTGTTCGCGTGTAACCTGCGTAAAATAAAATACCAGCGCTTGAATAAGTTCACGTGTGAGGTGAATCCACAGAAATGTGAATGATAGGAAGTCAACCATGTAAGCAGTGTTTTTTGTCCTCTACACTCACAGGTGAAGTCACGCGGGTCGTGGCTTAACTCTTCTTGCTTCCCGATTGGTTCTTCGGCCTTCTTAGCGGCTTGTCTCTTAATCTCATAGGCTGCGTAGTGACAATTAAATGCTCGAGCTTCGCCACGCCCAGCGCTTATTAAGCGCCATCCTACAAACTACCAAAGTAGATGGATCTCGTAAAGAGACAGCCAAGGAAGGCACCGATAACTCCTGTTAGAGTACTTCTCTTCTTCAGAAACGCCAGCTGGTATTCTGACTCTCCCAAGAAAAGTTCCTTGGCTGCATTTATATGGAAGCGATTGTAGCGCATCGGATCAAGGTTTGACTATCTTTGTTTATTTGTAGCAAGAGGGTAGAAGAGGAAGAAGAAGAAACACAGATTGAGTGCGATTGGTCCCTGCTCGATTCGATCCGCTACGATCGCATTCATGTCTATGTAGCACCTGTTAGGGTCAATGCATGCTTACCTTGGTTGCACAAGTCAGCGTTGCTGAAGCGGATGATGTTTGTTTCATTTTTTGGAGATGGTTGCGCGGTAGCGCGTTGTGTCACTGCTAAACTGGATAAATTCAGAAGTAGCGGGAGTGTAAAAAAATTCCCAAGGTATGTTATTATTTTTTTTTAATTTTGATAATAAAAACTTGAGATACTTACAAGAAGGCCGAACACGGGTCGCCATACATGAACCTGATCTTTGCAGTTCGTAACGTTTTATTGTGTTCACGTGAGCTCAAACTAACGTATCTAGCAACGCCGCCTAGGCGTCCGTCATATTGGGATGAGCAGTACATTAAACGGTATTCATCCTCCCCAATCTGCCTGAGAGTCTGAAAAAATAAAACGCGAACGCAAAGTGTTGCTAATTTATCCAGCAAATCTCATTTTGTATTACACCTCGGGAAGAGGGGATGGCTTTTATGTATATAGTCACACTTTTTTTTACACCTGTAAAAACAATAGTTTAGAGTGGTATTCTTCCGTTAAGATGACCTCCTGTTAACGAGTAAAATAATGATCAAGTCGGGTTACTACGCGTGATCACTATGAAAACACTACCACGAACAGCTCTGAGCCACTTTATCAACTTCGTACACTTTTAGCATTAATATAATTGCCGTTTTTTTTTAAAAGACGTTTCCATGTTCGTTTACTCCTAATCTGGGTTGCAACCGTAGAAAATGTTAAAAAGAAAAGGTTATAACTACATCATAGATCACCAGCTGCGGTGTAAACGCCCATTCCTTATTTCCGTGTATTTCTGAGCGTTGTGTGCGTTCACTTAACACAATACAAATAACAACTACAAAAAAAAAAGAACTATAACCTCTAAATGAACTCTTGCAACTGGAAAACAGCTGCACGTTCATTCCTTACATCCGTGTATTGTTGAATTATCCAAGCTAGCAACATCAACAACGCGGTAAACAACCTGCTCGTCAGTTTTCATCAAAAGAACCGTAGAGTAAAAAAGTACAGCTTCTCACGGAGCATTACAAATTTTTCTCTTTATGCAGAGAAACAAGATACCAGTAGGTGCATTTTAGAATAGATGTCTGTTATCTTGCCAAGACGCACACGCTTAAAACGCCAAAAGCATCGCTTCTTCCTCCGACATTCAACTCTTGCAAGAACGACTTCGCGAGGCGTATGAACAATGTGCAAAACTTCATTCTTTCTTGACGTGAAAATGAGTTTAGCTCCACTAAAGACGGTTATAAGACTTCTTGCTCGCAATTAAATTCCCAAATATTACAAACCCAATCTAAATGAAGGGATATATTACAGAGAGGATGAACCTCTGTGGTGAATTCAAATATTCTCACACTGAAATTCGGAGTCGCTGAAAAGAGCTGAATTAGTACCGCTAAATTACACGATAGTGTAAGAAAAATTCGAAAACCGATTGAATAGCACAAAGTTCGACTCAAGTCACTGATGGAATATATATCTAAAGAAACAAACAAAAAAAACATTACCGCCGTTCTTGCAGATAAATGCTCTGCTAACAGGAACTACAGGAAGCGATGCCATGTACGCAAACAATTGATTATTTTTGACACCGTGTGAGCTACAAAAGTAAATATTGTCTTTGACGCTCATCATTTAGAATATTAGTTTTTATCAATAATAATTGTTGTGTGTGTCTATGGGCGGCAGCCGGAAGTCAGTCAACCCCAAAGGGTGTGTGGGCCGGCTTGCTAGAAACAGCGTCTCAACTCAGCCTGAGGAAAGAAAGCACTGCCAAAGCCGGCGCACGAGCTGAGGGGGTCTCAAACCGCGCCTCAAGACGCTTCAGCGCCCCAGCCTTTGCAGTGCTTTCCTTCGCCCTGTTTCAGCTGAGACGCTGTTCTAGCAAGCCGGTTCTGGTGCCTGAGCTGTGGATGAGAAATTTAGCCAGTGCAGACTGGGGTCTTTAACGTGCACCACGCAGAAGTGATATACGACCGCACACCGGTACGATGCTCATCCAGATCGAAACGGGCAGGGCTGGGGCTCGAACCCAGGATCCCTGGGTTCTGCAGCGCGAGTTTTCGCTCCACGTGCTTCGAGTTGGCGTCTGTTAGCCCACTCGGCCACCCATTTATTTATCAGCAACTTCACACACGAAAAGGTATGAATTCAGTTATATGAGATTATGTTTCATGCAAGGACTTCACTCGGACTAAGACTTCACTCGGACATATCAGTAGTTTACTTTTCTGCCTTTCCACACTGGCGTTCCAGTTTAGCCTTTAACCGGTCTCTCCGATGTGGTATAACTTTATTTAACTTTCAACTTATTACTTTTTAACTTTTTTCTAGAAACGCTTGAACCAGAAACAATTCGACCAGCGGAATAATCACTATCTTGCACTTGATTCAATATATATCAGAGAATATAGTAAGACTATTACAGTAAGAAATCCGCAGTGATTCATACGTTGCGAGGTATGTGGCATTCTCAATGATAGCGGCATCATCGGCATCCTTAAATATAGTGAATTTTCGTCGCAGGTCTCCGGGTTGAACGGTATCTCAAGAGACACTTTTGGATTTAAGTTTTTCTTAAGATTATAAAGGAGACCTTCCTGTCAAAGTTGTGGAGAAACGGTACATGGCGGAAATATGCTTCATCTTTCCTTCGGAGTGCTTTTACAGTTTTGAAGGTCGGCAGTCCCTTACCCATGCGTTGTTTAGATGACTTATTACAAAGTTACAGCCCTTCCATGGGAAGCAACAGAACTTATTCTCAATGGACTTCAAAGACCTTTACTACTCATTAGAACTTCAGATTTTACTCGCTCGCGTTGGACATTTTTGCGGGGCAATTTTGTTCGCTTTGCCATCACTGCTTTCACTCATTTTCTTTTCTCAATGTTTTAAAGTTGTATTTGCAGGCAACCCTCGTTCGGTACGGAAAATGGGAATTCATTCAGAAACAGGAAGTTTGCATCGGTTCAATAGTTGGTCCAGTTTTATTGGAGATTTATCTAAGTTATATGGATCTTCAGCTGCATGCTCTCGTCCGTAACCGCTCCCCTAGCGAAGTCCTTGTAAGGGGCTATGTAGACGACCTCCTGGTTTCCAGTAATTTTACGGTGGCAGCATCACTGAAGAAGGCTGTATACGAAAGTTCTTCAGAGTTGAAGTTCTTTTATTGAGAAACCGAGCAATGCTTTCCTTCAATTTTGATATCTATATTTGAAGTGTCTTCCCAGTGTGCTGGCCATACGGAAAACCAACAACAAAACCGCTGTTGCTGTTTAGAACCTGGCACTAAATAAAAAAAAAAGCATTGTTAAGAATGTTGTAGTAGCGCACTGAAAAAGTCCTGCTCTCATTCCGTTGGGTCTTCTCTTCAACACCTATTTGACCTTTCTTGAGCGGCTGGATACCCTAAGGATTACTTTTTCAAGCGGTTGTTATTCCTCGTTTCGTTTAAGAAAAGTCGCGGGGAAATTGTGAAACCTACAAAGCGCCTTGTACTCCCCTTCTACCATCGAGTTTTGAATAATCTTAAGTTTGTTGCTAACAAGTATGGCGTGAGGACAGTGTTCAAAAATGCTTTATGCTGAGTCGAGTGACCCCACTTGTGTCTCCCCAAACTGATTGTACACAAAAACCAAACACACACACACACACACAAAGAAAAAAAAGTTGGTTGCGTGCTGGGAGTAATCTACAAGACTTCGTTTGAGTGTGGCTTATGTTACATAGGATAAACCAAGCGCTGTTTCAGTGATCGCCTCACCGAGCACAAACGTTGTATCAAGAACGAGGATCGATCCTTCTCGGAAGTGACAAAGCATGTAGCGGAAAGTAAAAATTGTGCGCCTTTCTGGCATGTTAACGTCGGTGGTACTGACGAAGAGAAACGTTTATAAACACATAGTAAAAAACGTTTATGACTATTATGAATTATGGAAATACAGTACACAAACCTTCCCTAGGTTTATACACAGAACTTAAAAGGTTCTGCCCAGTTCGATCGCCTTGTCTCGGTTAAGTTTCACCCTCCGTCATACCGTGCTTTGTTATGTGCTCGTTCGTGGTCATTTCGCCCCCTCACTTCGGTTCTACCTTTCAAGTTCGGGCCTTACTTCGTTAAACGAGAGGCAGGCCTATTTTTTAGTATTAAAGTTGTTTTCGCGTGTGTGTGTTTCTGTGCGTTTTTTGTTTTGTGTGCGCTTTTACAAAGGGAGAAAGTTTTGGAAGTGCTGCTTCGTTCTATGTATGGTTCACGTTTCCTATCTGTGGTCACTGTTCTTTTGTGTTCCTGTAGAAGGAGTTATTTTGTTCTTTTATTTATTTCATGTTTGCATGGGTTCTTGAAGTCTATATAAACACAAACCTTTCTCAAATAAGTTCAGCTGTGTCTGAGAGCTCTGTATTTGTGCGCCTTTTCTTTTTCCCAGTCTCGGGGTGTTTTTGCTATGTCCAAAATATATATTATGTTCTTAGTAAACTAAATATATCTCTTCATAAGTAATGTGAAGTTAACGTGAGCACCTCATTTTCGTTTTCTTCTAATATGGCGATATTTTTTTTAAACGAATATGTTCTTGTTAGTGGTACTGCCAACCGCGAATTATGGCCGCTTATGATACATAGAAGCTGCAATTTCTGAAACTACACCTGAAGGAAGCGTTCAAAAAATCCTATTTCGAGCGAGTGGAGCGGCCGAAACAGTATCTGTCTCTGTCAAGCTCACCGTACTTCGCTTCCCGATATTGAATGTTCGCCGTAAAATGTCTCAGTGCACCTTTCAAGCACGTAGGGTACTGCACGGTAGGCTGTATGGTCGCCACTGCGAGTGAACTGCTCTGGCATAGTAAACGCTTACTGCAGAAGCCAGGGCTCGGTATCTGGTTTCCGGACGCGCCCATGTAGAGTGAAAACTCGCACTCCAGAACTCAAAGGTCCTGAGTTCAATCACCACCTCTGCCTGTTCCTATCTAAATAAACACCGTACCGACATGCCGCCGGGTATCACTACAGTCTGATGCACGTTCAAAACCCCAAGCGTGTTGTGGTACTGCACTGACTGAATTTCAAGTCAACAGCGAAGATACCAGACGCCCATAGTGGCAACTCTCAACACAAATACAATTATTTGGTTTCTAGAATCCCCTTCAGCGTACGTTTCTTGCTGATCGTAATCTCAATTAACTTTATACAATGACAAAAGCGGATATCCTGGTTTTGGAGCTCTCAACATTGCGTGAGTGACAAAAACAAGAATTTTGATACTCGTATAACAAAGAAAAGATAAAGTATATACATAATGCAAAATAGCATTATAAATGTTTCTTTTTTTTTTTGTTTTTTTCAAAATACGCTTTAAATTTGGTACCACAACGTCAGCATTTTGCTAGTTTCGTCGCCTTGTCAAAGAAACGTTAAAGAAAGTTAAAAATAAGTTAAAAACCTTCGAGGCACGATCTATTTATTAAAATAGTTTACGAGCCGTTTCATCTTCCTAAACTTATATGTTGCAACGAAATATTACAGAAACTTAAGAAAGCATTACAAATGAAGAACAGAACACGGAAAGCGAGTCTCAAGACTTGAAAGTCCAAAGATGTGCTGTGCTTGTTCTATTCTCTGCGTAATTCTTTCTTAAGTTTTTTTGCACTATACCAACGCGCTAACCTGAAAAAGGAAACGAACCTCTAGATACATCAGTTGCAAATGACTTGGCACTGGGGGCACTGGGTGCGTCCCCTTTCGTGTCCTTCCAAAGTCAGTGCCGATCGGTCTGCTAAAATTGTTATCAATTTACCCGAGTCCTAGCGTATGCAGCAGTGGAGCAGAACGAGAGGTCTACTAAAGTTCTCTGCAAATAAAAAAGAGCATGAACTGCCTTCTCACCCTCCATGCGTCTTTGGAATCTTTCGTTTCATCCAAATCTTCGGCGGCACCGCCACCAATTGCTTCTATCATGAAGAGGCAGCCTAATAAACAGGGCAGGAGAGACATGCTTGTATTGTGACTCGTCGGTCTTCGCTGGCTTAGAACGGCATTCGATTGTACATGAGATCCTCAATTTATAGGTTTATAAGAAAAAAAAAAGAAACAAACAAACGGCAAGCCCCACCCACAATAGGCCGTGTCTATTGTCAGTGACAGGTTGAAAACCTAGTATACTTCGTTCACCCTTAAGCTGAGACCAGAAGCTCCGCCTTCAGCGCGCGCTCGCTGGCTTCCGCAGTGCTTTAGTTGCACCTGCCTGCGCGCTCACACTTGCGTTAGCAAGAGCAGAAAGCTCTCGCTAAGCACGGAGCTTTTAGTCTCAGCTTAAAGGGCCCCTGAAAAGAAAAAAAAAAGTTTTTTTAAAACAGTCTGGTTGGGACACGCGTGTCGAAAAATGAATATTACGCGAAAAAAAAAATTAGAGCAATATTGACGGCGGGAGATTTATTTGAAAATTTGCGCGCAAATTCCAGGTCATTCAGCTCGGCTTCTCATTGGTAACCATGGTCATTCAAATCGGCTTCTCATTGGCCAATAGAATGAGTGACGCTTAGATGTTGGTTATAAAATCTTCGTGATCTCTTGAAATCGCCCTTTGAATTACATATTTTTACGTTTAAGAAACAATCCATCTAATGAATGTTGCAATTGTTTACAAACGTTTTACAAAATCGTAACTTCCGTTCGGATACTACAACAAAACAACAAACAAAAGCTTCGCCATTTTGTTTTCTCTCATGGTCGCCGTCTTCGCGTCTCGCGTTCTGAAGAGGGCTTGTTGCTTGTGTTAGTTAGTCAGTCATCGTAAGTACTTAATAAGTGGCGCGGGGTGACAGGTTTATGTTTTTCTGCTCTTCTTTGCGCGATTCGTGTGTCCCGTTTACCCCATCTTTTGTTTGTTTTCTGGCGCGCGCCAGTGCCAATTTTTGTTTAGATGTCGGTTCCCGTAAAGGGAGTTTAGCGAGGCACGCGGGCACCGCACTCGACGTTTAATAAAAAATCAGTTACCACTGCGTGTCCTCGCGGCGGCTTGAAGGATCGTGCGACTCGGACGAACTCGTCGAGGCACCCGCTTCGCCCCGGCGAAGCGGGTGCCTCGCGAGCGGTTGTCTCGCGGCGATCGGAGCGGACGCCTTCCGGCTTGCGAGGCGTGTCCTCGTACAAGCGAAAGCCCAGCTGCTAGCAGCGTTGAAGCAACCGACGCTTCAGGTCGGGGTCCACCGCGACGACTAAGTACTGTGTGTACGACCACGGTGACCACGGTACGTGCACGATACGACGCGGTACGTCGTGCGACCGCCAGACACAGCCGGCCAGGGGCTGTGTTCCGAATCTCCAAATGGATCCGAGTTTCTCCGGCGGATCGTATCACGTGACAGCACAGATTGAAAAACGCTGTACGCGGGTAGGTTTTAGAACGCCAAGGGCACAAAACCCTTACCCTGGGGTAACATCGAGTCAATTTTGGAACACGGCCAGGAAGTAGCAATGGCTCTCGTGCGGGGCGCAGCCAAGCCAGGAAGGCAGCCAAGCCGATCCACTACGAAGAGGCGGGGACTACCTCTCCTCCACGCACCCGAAGTGCCGAGAGAGAGAAAGGTGGAAAGGAGGTGACTACCGACTAAATTGCGTCTGGCGCAGTCAATATTGCTCTAAAAAAATTTTTTTTTCGCGTAAAATTCATTTTTTGACACGCGTGTCTCAACCAGACTGTTTTTAAAAAGCTTTTTTTTTCTTTTCAGGGGCCCTTTAAGGGTAAACGGAGTTCAGTTGCTTCGCCTCCAGCACGTGATTGTTGTCTTCCGTGGGGTTTTCACTGCGCGTGCTCCAAAGCGCTCTCAAAGGCAGTGTACCTCGCGCTTGAGGACGAGCATCTCCTAGAAATTAGAGAGTTTTAGTTGATCGTTTTCGCTTTCTCGCTCCGCTCTATGGAAAGCGGAGTCACCATCGCGCATGCGCGACCCGCTCTGGGCTTTGATCGTGAAGCGTCAGCTCCGCTTTCGTCGACATTTTGAGAATCACGTTCCACTCTCAGTAAAGGTTCACTAGATGGTGTTTTTCTGGAAAGGAATTCGAAATGAGTGCTCGTCATTTGAAATCATGCTTAGGAGCGCGCTTGACCGTTATGAACCTCGCTGCACTAAGATGGCTGCGCAGACTTTGTTTGAAACGGCGCCCTCCAGAAAACGTTTCACGGTGGTCAAGAACCTCTGGCTGCTTCGAGAAATCGCTGGCCGCAATCCTTTCACGGCCCCTGAACGGTGGGAGGTCTCGATTTTTTTTTTTTTAATGCGAGATGAACGACAACGACGATGAGAGGATGACACACCGGGCGACGGCGGTGCCTCAATCTGAGCCCTGGGCCTCGGTTCCTCGGAGGCGGCATGTTCTACTTTGGCTGGGCTACCTCCCTGAAGCATGATGCTTTGACCCCTGTGAACCCCAGTGAGCAACAGCGCCATCATGTTCCTGGTGCTCCTTCATGCACTAATCGAACGGCGTGCAAGATCCTCATGGCTCGCTGCTCACCCGCCCAACCCGCCTCCACGAAGTCTGGACTTGTGCGAATCGGATTGCCATCCTCCCCAATACTAACAACCCAAGTCGTCGTCATCTTGCACGTATATACTCATTTTCCCTAGACGCGGCACCGCGGGCCTCGGTGGTACGGGCTAAAGTACGAGCTGCTTCCTTTCCGCGGTGCCGCGGCTCTCCTGAGCCAAAAATTAAAGGCTAAAGACCAAAGACCCAAGCAGTCGGCAACCGGACAGATATTTTGTTTGGTTACTTTAGGCATCGAGACAGTGAAAATTAGCGAAAGTGAGTGCTCCATTTATATCTCTTTGTTTTTTCCCTCAATGAAATGAGTCCTTTCTTCTTCGTATGCTTCGGTTTGTGATAGGGAACCTTGGTGTTTATGTACACAACGCGACACTGTTAGCGGGCACAATCAATATTGTTTTTTTATTTTTCACCTTAAATACGAGGGGCTGACATCAGCCTATTGGTGTGGAATAAAGAGCTCGTTTGGGGCACTAATCTGAGTGACAAAATTTCAGCTCTTTCAATAAAGGCCTGTTCACACATACAGCGCTCCGTGAGCGCTCCGTGAGCGCTACAAGGAGCGCTTATGTGGCGCTTCCTAGCGCGTGACTTAGTTCTAACATAGCGCGCGATTAGCGCTCCAGTAGCGCCTTGTTAGCGCTCCAGTAGCGCCTTGTTAGCGCTCCAGTAGCGCCTTGTTAGCGCTCCAGTAGCGCCTTGTTAGCGCTCCAGTAGCGCCTTGTTAGCGCTCCAGTAGCGCCTTGTTAGCGCTTCAGTAGCGCCTTGTTAGCGCTCCAGTAGCGCCTTGTTAGCGCTCCAGTAGCGCCTTGTTAGCGCTCCAGTAGCGCCTTGTTAGCGCTCCAGTAGCGCCTTGTTAGCGCTCCAGTAGCGCCTTGTTAGCGCTTCAGTAGCGCCTTGTTAGCGCTCCAGTAGCGCCTTGTTAGCGCTTCAGTAGCGCCTTGTTAGCGCTCCAGTAGCGCCTTGTTAGCGCTCCAGTAGCGCCTTGTTAGCGCTCCAGAAGCGCCTTGTTAGCGCTCCAGTAGCGCCTTGTTAGCGCTCCAGTAGCGCCTTGTTAGCGCTCCAGTAGCGCCTTGTTAGCGCTCCAGTAGCGCCTTGTTAGCGCTCCAGTAGCGCCTTGTTAGCGCTCCAGTAGCGCCTTGTTAGCGCTTCAGTAGCGCCTTGTTAGCGCTCCAGTAGCGCCTTGTTAGCGCTCCAGAAGCGCCTTGTTAGCGCTCCAGTAGCGCCTTGTTAGCGCTCCAGTAGCGCCTTGTTAGCGCTCCAGTAGCGCTTTGTTAGCGCTCCAGTAGCGCCTTGTTAGCGCTCCAGTAGCGCCTTGTTAGCGCTCCAGTAGCGCCTTGTTAGCGCTCCAGTAGCGCCTTGTTAGCGCTCCAGTAGCGCCTTGTTAGCGCTCCAGTAGCGCCTTGTTAGCGGTCCAGTAGCGCCTTGTTAGCGCTCCAGTAGCGCCTTGTTAGCGCTCCAGTAGCGCCTTGTTAGCGCTCCAGTAGCGCCTTGTTAGCGCTCCAGTAGCGCCTTGTTAGCGCTCCAGTAGCGCCTTGTTAGCGCTTCAGTAGCGCCTTGTTAGCGCTCCAGTAGCGCCTTGTTAGCGCTTCAGTAGCGCCTTGTTAGCGCTCCAGTAGCGCCTTGTTAGCGCTCCAGTAGCGCCTTGTTAGCGCTCCAGAAGCGCCTTGTTAGCGCTCCAGTAGCGCCTTGTTAGCGCTCCAGTAGCGCCTTGTTAGCGCTCCAGTAGCGCCTTGTTAGCGCTCCAGTAGCGCCTTGTTAGCGCTCCAGTAGCGCCTTGTTAGCGCTCCAGTAGCGCCTTGTTAGCGCTTCAGTAGCACCTTGTTAGCGCTCCAGTAGCGCCTTGTTAGCGCTTCAGTAGCGCCTTGTTAGCGCTCCAGTAGCGCCTTGTTAGCGCTCCAGTAGCGCCTTGTTAGCGCTCCAGAAGCGCCTTGTTAGCGCTCCAGTAGCGCCTTGTTAGCGCTCCAGTAGCGCCTTGTTAGCGCTCCAGTAGCGCTTTGTTAGCGCTCCAGTAGCGCCTTGTTAGCGCTTCAGTAGCGCCGTGTTAGCGCTTCAGTAGCGCTTCTTGTACCGCGGTGCTGCGAATTAGCGCGTGCACTGCGGTTCCGGTTGCTGTGGTTGGGTGTGCATTCGAAGCAACATGGCAGACATGTGGGATGCCGAAATAGAAATGCGACAAATGCTCTTAGATACGTGATTAGTGCATATGTGTGTGGACGATTTAACGCCCAGAAGAGCCTCCTGGGTGCGCGAAATCTTTCGCCACCGAGACACCGACGGGTACACGGCGAACCTTGTTCCCAGGCTGAGGGACCGAGACACAGTGCTCTTTCGAATGCGATTATTTTTAACTGCGTGCCTTTGAAACCAGGGTCACGCATATCGAATAGAAAGCGATGAGGTCGTACCCAATCAATTAATCGCTCAGAGTCCACGACTCTCGATCGCCTCCCCGCGACCCTTTGCTTGGAGAGCGGCTTTTTTACTTCCTCTTCTTTCAATGCCAAAGGAAAAACAACAACAATGGAATCGCCGGGACCGCGCTGTTCCGCAGCAGCAAGCACGGCACAAGGAGCGTGAGAGCGCTAACAAAGCGCTTCTGTAACGCTAACAGAGCGCTTCTGAAGCGCTGACAGAGCGCTACTGGAGCGCTAACAGAGCGCTACATCACGCGCTAGGAAGCGCCACATGAGCGCTCCTTCGAGCGCTCACGTAGCGCTAACTTAGCGCTTCGCTGTATGTGTGAACCGGCCTTAACTGTCAGAAAAATAAACTGCAAATAAAAGCGATTTTGTCGTTCTCGTATTAGCAGTGGAGCGCAGTGTATGTATCTGCCTTGGGGGGTGACATGAAACCATTTTGCTTGACTACACTTCTTTTTATTTCTTTTGTGTTTTTTTGAAAGTGCGTTTTGCAGCTTGAGCTCCTGCCTAGTTTCAGCCTCACTTGTGCTACGGTGTTTTCTTGCAATAGAAGGCCACGCAACATAGGCTACTTTTACAATGCTGTATTCAACAGTAACACTGTAGTTTGGTTAGATACAATATTCACACGCTCATCTGAGAAGTAAAATGGGAGTCGTTAGTAAACGTTTTCTATTAAAATATTTTTAGATGCCTTTCAGCCTAGTTGGACAGGTATTTCGCTCAGTACAAAAGCTTGGATATGATTTACTGTGATAATTTTATCCATTCTAATATTAAACAAACAAAAAAATGCTCATTGTCTTTGTAGGTTTCGCCCAGCCGTCAAATTATGCCGTCTGCTCACATCACTGCCTGGTGCTTCACGACGAACACCCTCTTGTGGTCCTCTTCTGATTTTTTGATGGACGGCATATGGGCATGCTGTGCGGTCAACAAAACCCCAACAGTTGTCCAGGGGTGTTCCCTCGTCCTTGACGGCCTAATAAAAAAGACAAAAAAACACTCTTACAACACGGCAGTATTAAAACACTACCAAAACATGTGATATGGGACTTGTTTACTCCTCTAAGATAAAGCGTATTTCGATTGTAGGGTTGTAAAAAACTTGGTATCGTAAATTAATATATATATATATATATATATATATATATGACGGCCTCAAAGCTTAGCAGAATTTAGAAACAACTATATATATATATATAGTTGTTTCTAAATTCTGCTAAGCTTTGAGGCCGTCAAACTGTGCATGCGAGGCCCGCTACGCCGGAATTCAAAACGAAACTTCTGAGAACTGTTCTAATCTACCCCTATTGCTTAGAATTCCTGGGTTGTGCTTGCTAAATTTTGCATTGTTTATGCCTGTCTAGTTTTCACCAGACAAAAAATTGACGTGGAATATTCTTTCGACCGTATTGGTAACTCTTCAAAACACCACCGGGTAACATATTCGGTCGCAATATTTTGGCCATCGCTTTCAGTGCGAGACTTGTGACTAGAACCGATTTCATATTCAGTATTGACGCAGCATTCGTGTCTAATACATTTAGATTCGCATCCGCGACAAACAATGACGTAACTCTCTTGCTCTCTAGACACTTGGCCAAAATAAGCCTAGGCGGCCTCGAAGACTAGCGGCACCATGGGTTGCACTTTTAAAAAGGCTGCATTCAAGTTTCTATTATTTTCTAAATCTACCAAGGAAACCCAAGGCGAACATTTCCTAAGGAAAGTTAAACAAAAATGCAAAAGTTGCGAGCGAGTGTGAATAAATAAAGCTGAGAGGGGAATGGTTTCTTTGGTGCAGCTTGCGAGCGCTATGCTCGTGGTCAGCTTTCAGTGGCATTTTCGACAGGAGGGCGCGTGCGCAGGTATAATCGGCGTTCAAGCACGCGCTCCCGCACATTTGACTGCATAGCCATAGAACGTACACAAAAACGCGACGACTTTACCGACGCCGTGCTGGTTGCAAAGTGATACTCGTTCACTTCGTTTGATTATGCTGTTTTGTGTTACATAGAACTCAAATCGAATAATTTACTTTTCACGCGCGGGGCGTACGCTTTACTTCTTGATTCAGCCTCTTTCAAGCTGATGTCACGGTGAAAAACATCGACGCGTATTGAGTAAGTACAGCCATCTTGAGATCTAAGCGATGACGCTAAGAACGCTGAGGGCAGTCCGCTCTACAACTTGTGAAGCGGAGCGCACGCTCACTCCGCTAACTATATGCTCCAACTCAGAGCGGGCCACGCATGCGCGGTGGGGACGATGCTTCTTGCAGAGCGTACAGTAGAGCAAAGAGGGCTCATAAAAGTGGCCTACTAATACTCACAGATTCCGAACGCGCTCGTCGTGACTTGTCCTGACACTGCCCATGGCGTATAGAAAAAAGGCATGGGCATGCAAAGGCATGGGCATGGGCATGCAAAAGGCATGGGCATGCAAAAGCATGGGGTATGCCTTTGGCGTATAGAAAAAAGTAAGTTTTACCAGACAGAGCAGCTGTGCTAGAAACAATGGAAACGCGAAATTTACACAAACCATGCAGGGTCCCACCTGTGAGCACAGCTCCAGTTTCGCCAGGGTCAACCACCTATGTTTGTTCATGTCAGCGAGCAGGATCGCTAGGTTGGACATTTGAGAAAAGGTACATGGAAGTGGCGTAATGCAAAGGAGGAGCGTATCCTAGCAACACTCACGTGGTGGCTCTGGCCACTTTGACGCCGCTACGTCATCGCAAACTTGACACCCGTCACCCGTTCCAGCGAGGTCCGGAGCCAACCACCGAAGAGCGGAAGTAGCTACGCATTCCCTGAGGCGTCCCTACGCGCGGGATACGGGGTAGGATTTACTACGACGCGGGGAGCAGTTCCTGCGTTTATCGAAGGAACGGCAACCAATCCTGTGCGTCGCTGGCCGTCGCATCTGTTCTAGTACAGGTAAAAGTATTGAAAAACAATCAAAACCTTTTGGGCGTTGTTAAAACAAACCGCTTTTTTGTACCCTTTTGCAATACATTTAAGAATTAATTGGAGAGAAAGTTGTTCTAATATTATGCGGGATGTGCGCTACGCGCCTTCTTCAAACCAAAATGTCGAACCACGAGAAGCCGGGTGTGCCGGGGGCAGCGGAGGGGTCGGCGGAACCAACGGGGAGCGCGCGAGTGACGGCTGCTTTAGTCAGAAACAATTTTTTTATCTTTCGAGAACTTGCTATTGCTGTGCTCAAATAAGAATGTTTGGCGCATCATCTGTGATAATTCTTTCAAAGTGGTCCAGTGTTTATATGGTGGTATGCTAGTCAGAGAATATATATATATTTTTTCTTTCGAAATTTAACTATTGTGCTCAAATAAGACCAGAGTGTTCAACAAGATATCTGTGATATATACTTAAGATTGCCCAATTGCTTACATGGTTCCAGTCGATGCTGAGTTTTACTTCCAAGAATGAAATATTACATTCACACTTTTATTCATGAAGTCACAGGTTTTTCTTTAAGAAATAAAGCAATTTTCAAAACAAACTACATGTGCACTGTCTTGAGATCGCACAATCACCTAACTTTGATGAAGTACCATAAATGAGATAATAAAATGGAGCAGAAGGCAAGACGCTTTGAAGCATTTGTAAAATGAAACAATGTCCATGACAACAATATCCCTGGTTCAATCAGCAACTAAGAAAGCAATCTCTGCAAAAGAAAGCATTTCTTTTTAGAGGTAGCCTAAATTACTTCTGAGTTCTTTGCAGGGGCAATCCAGATGACCTGTTGGTCTGGCAACTAAACCTCCGAACCTTTTCTGTCACTGTCGACTGCTTCTCGTGCCTTCTGCTCATAAAAATAAAACAAGGCTGTATCGATTTCACCGCGATGCACTCGACACGTATCCGGAGGCAGCACGCTGGCTGTGCGACGAACTTCACAAGGTGTAGGAGCTGAAGAGAGTATGTAGCTTGTGGACGGCCATGACTGTGGAGCAGGAAGCGAAGTGTGCACTTTACGGCTTCCACGGGGAGGACTTCACTGAGGGCAAGGATGTGACGGGGTCCTTGGTGGTCAGGACCTCAGTCGTGGTGGCGAGAGGTTCCCTGTCGCTGGCGGCGTCCGTGCTGGGCACCACCGCAGCGAGGGCGCTGGGGGGCTTCCCGACGGTGTCCCTGGTGGTCGGGACTACCGTCGTGGCGGCGGACCCCTTGTGTGTGGCGCTCCGCACGGGCACGTCTGCGGCGGGTTCCGAACCGGGCGACAAGGCGCTGCCTCAGAGCCTTCCCCCTGTCCGAGAGGCCGACCGGAAGGCCGACTGGAGGGCCGGCAGGAGCCAGCCTCTCGGGAGCCGACGCTGACCTCTCCGAGCTCGGCTCAGAACCGTCCGAGCTCGGCTCAGACTCCAACTCTGACTCTTCAGGGTCGGAGTCTGACTCCGGTTCTGGCTCGCTCGATGCAAGGCAGATGTTGTGGAGCACTGCACATGCCGAAATAATGGCGGTGGCTGTTGAAGGGTGGTAATACAGAGTCCGGTGCCTCTGCAGACACCGGAGTCTGTTTTTCAACAGCCCGATGCAGCGCTCCACAACAGACCTGATCGAGGAATGCGCCTTATTAAACCGGCCGCAAGCGGTGGAGGTCGCGTGGTTCCCGGGGACAGGGGTGATGAGCCAAGGCTCCAAGGGGCAGCTGCTGTCACCTGCACATGTAGAGGATGGAACATGTTACATTCTTTACTTTTTAAAATAAAAGGCAAGAAAACAGCTGTGTGCAACTATGTCAATTATAATGTAACTTAAGTGGGACTTAAAAGTGTGTTAATATTTCTGCACTACAGTATCAGTTTACATTATGATTAATTAGCACCAGCTTGCCTGCAAACTCCCTGGTATTTCATGTAACTATGTGTTTTCCTGGTGGGTTGTATGGGATGTGTGCACGATTCCTTAGGGGTGCTGTGTTGTATGCAAGTGCATTATTAGGCCCCTGCATCCGACAGATAAAAGCTCTGTTGCTTTTGGGAGTGTGGCCGTGACCTTAGGCACGGGCAGAGCAGAACACGCTGGCCTTGTCTTTGCCAAGCAAGGGGATAAGGCGCACAGTTCGACGAACCTCTTTCCTAATACTCGGTGGAGTTGGAGATGGGGAAAAGAGAGGGGGTGGTTAGATTGGAAAAGAGTCAGGTCCTGTTGGGACACGGAGGGTCTAATAGGAGGAGCTATATAGGCGGACCGAAGAAGAAGGGTCAGGGAAAAGAATCCAGTGTTTGGGACAGAGACGACCCGAGGACAGATTTGGCGAGCCCCAAGTGGCCAAGGAGGAATTGATCCCATTCTGTACAAACTGACGACCGTCAAAGCGACCAGGCGAGCCCCCAGGTATCAGTAAAAGAGCTCCAACTTCAAGCAAAAACCAACCAGCAAGAGGGTACAGGCAGACAGTAACAGTGAGTGGGCCGAACCGGACAGCGACTCGCACTGCGGTCGCATGTCTTTCATAGTCTATCACTGTCGTGAGATTGGTGTAGTGTGGCTTTCGTAGCCTGCAGAGTGTGAGAGTTATGTGGACATAAACAGAGATTATTGGCCAAACTTTGGGTGTTGTCTCACTTCAAGGAGTTCCAGCAACTGTGTCTGTGTGCCTCACAACAAGCACAGTACGTGTGGTACTGTGGCTTTCAAGCAGTGGGAGCCACCGTGTGCGTAAGGAATGAATTTAGTATGCTCACCAAGCAGGAACCGGCCGTCGCGTGGCACCTGCCCTTGCTCGAGTTGGTTTCGGAGCCAGGAAAATTGCCACACGAAGGAGTCGTGCACCGACCCGGGATACCGTGGGTCGATGCACATTATCCGGCAGTCGGCGTCACACACCTGAAAGTGAGAGAGATATTGACATGTAATTACCTGAATCCACAAGTAGTAGATTGTACTTATGGTTCACAAAGCAGTCGCAATTTCAGAACCTTTTAAGTTATTTTGTCTGACACATGCATGTCAACACACCTTCCTTGATGCAAGGTACAACTAACTACCTTGAAACAAAAATAATGTGTTTTTTTTTTTTACGGAAGCTTGCACGTTTTAACAGACAAGTATTATTTTTGGGAGAAGAGTCTCACGGCTCACATGCTACGTAGAGCACACGGTCGCGCAGTCGTGAGACCCCACAGCCCGCAGTCATAAAACGGCATACTTAAACCGTATCGGCAATACGTTTTTTTTTTTTTTTTTCTACAGATTTGGGGCGCGTTTTGACAACGTAACATGAGTGTACTTACCACCATCACGTTGAGGGCGTAGAAGTACTTGCGGCACCAGTACGTCGCCTTCGTGACAGTGGGGTCGTTCTTGAACGGGCCGACGATGGAGACCATGGTCCCGTCCACGCAACCGATGACGCCGGGTATCCTGCCGAGCAGCCTGACGCCCTTCTCCGCGTCGAACCTTTCGCTCGGCGTCTCGGGGAAGTGGATCCAGCCACGCTGGACCCCGAGACGACGCACGATAGCGACGGACACGGCGCGGACCGCAACGCTGACTGTCTTTTGGTCCCGCGCTACGTGTTCGTCGCTCGCCACCATGCCTTGGAAGCTCCCCGTGCCGTAGAAGCGCAGTGCACACAACACTTGAAGCTCCACAGTCATGACCGTCCACGAGGTACGCACTCTCCTCACCTCCGGTTCCTCGCGAAGTTCGTCGCACAACCACCGCACCACGATCTTGGGCAGGCGGTATTGCTTCCGAAAGATCTCCTCCGGGAGCTCGAATGCATCGCGGTGTTCCCGATACAGCCTTTCGGGCGAAAAAAAACGCTCTATTAAAGAAAAAGTCGAATTGACGAGACGACGACGCCTCGCCGCCGAAAACATGCTGCCAATGACACCTAGTTCCGAGCAAGTACCTTTTGAAACGTACTCGGTACAAAACGAAACGTCATTTTGTTGTCACGTCCGGTAGCCGACTCCGCCCAGTTTTGCCGACTCCGCCCACATTTTTCTAGGGAAATTACGTCACTTTTGTTTCCAACCAATCAGACGTGATGACGTCACTTCCGTGTACTAAAAAAAGGTACATGTACAATGTCGAACCTAGCTATCCAGGATCGCTAGGTTTGACATTTGAGAAAAGGTACATGGAAGTGACGTAATGCAAAGAAGGAGCGTATCCTAGCAACACTCACGTGGCGGCTCTGCCCACTTTGACGCCGCTACGTCATCGCAAACTTGACACCCGTCACCCGTTTCAGCGACGTCCGGAGCCAACCACCGACGAGCGGAAGTAGCTACGCATTCCCTGAGGCGTCCCTACGCGCGGGATACGGGGTAGGATTTACTACGACGCGGGGAGCAGTTCCTGCGTTTAGCGAAGGAACGGCAACCAATCCTGTGCGTCGCTGGCCGTCGCATCTGTTCTAGTACAGGTAAAAGTATTGAAAAACAATCAAAACCTTTTGGGCGTTGTTAAAACAAACCGGTTTTTTGTACCCTTTTGCAATACATTTAAGAATTAATTGGAGAGAAAGTTATTCCAATATTATGCGGGATGTGCGCTACGCGCCTTCTTGAAACCAAAATGTCGAACCACGAGGATACGGGTGTGCCGGGGGCAGCGGAAGGGTCGGCGGAACCAACGGGGAGCGCGCGAGTGACGGCTGCTTTAGTCAGAAACAATTTTTTTTATCTTTCGAGGACTTGCTATTGCTGTGCTCAAATAAGAATGTTTGGCGCAACATCTGTGATAATTCTTTCAAAGTGGTCCAGTGTTTATATGGTGGTATGCTAGTCAGAGTATATATATATTTTTTTTCCTTTCGAAATTTAACTATTGTGCTCAAATAAGACCAGAGTGTTCAACAAGATATCTGTGATATATACTTAAGATTGCCCAATTGCTTACATGGTTCCAGTCGATGCTCAGTTTTACTTCCAAGAATGAAATATTACATTCCATGTTATCACACTTTTATTCATGAAGTCACAGGTTTTTCTTTAAGAAATAAAGCAATTTTCAAAACAAACTACATGTGCACTGTCTTGAGATAACACAATCACCTAACTTTGATGAAGTACCATAAAAGAGATAATAAAATGGAGCAGAAGGCAAGACGCTTTGAAGCATTTGTAAAATGAAACAATGTCCATGACAACAATATCCCTGGTTCAATCAGCAACTAAGAAAGCAATCTCTGCAAAAGCAAGCATTTCTTTCTAGAGGTAGTCTAAATTACTTCTGAGTTCTTTGCAGGGGCAATCCAGATGAGCTGTTGGTCTGGCATCTAAACCTCCGAACCGTTTCTGTCACTGTCGACTGCGTCTCGTGCCTTCTGCTCATAAAAATAAAAAAAAGGCTGTATCGATATCACCGCGATGCACTCGACACGTATCCGGAGGCAGCACGCTGGCTGTGCGACGAACTTCACAAGGTGTAGGAGCTGAAGAGAGTATGTAGCTTGTGGACGGCCATGACTGTGGAGCTGGAAGCGAAGTGTGCACTTTACGGCTTCCACGGGGAGGGCTTCACTGAGGGCAAGGATGTGACGGGGTCCTTGGTGGTCAGGACCTCAGTCGTGGTGGCGAGAGGTTCCCTGTCGCTGGCGGCGTCCATGCTGGGCACCACCGCGGCGAGGGCGCTGAGGGGCTTCCCGACGGTGTCCCTGGTGGTCGGGACTACCGTCGTGGCGGCGGACTCCTTGCGTGTGGCGCTCCGCACGGGCACGTCTGCGGCGGGTTCCGAACCGGGCGACCAGGCGCTGCCTCAGAGCCTTCCCCTGTCCGAGAGGCCGACCGGAAGGCCGACCGGAGGGCCGGCAGGAGCCAGCCTCTCGGGAGCCGACGCTGACCTCTCCGAGCTCGGCTCAGAACCGTCCGAGCTCGGCTCAGACTCCAACTCTGACTCTTCAAAGGCCGGAGTCTGACTCCGGTTCTGGCTCGCTCGATGCAAGGCAGATGTTGTGGAGCACTCCACATGCCGAAATAATGGCGGTGGCTGTTGAAGGGTGGTAATACAGAGCCCGGTGCCTTTGCAGACACCGGAATCTGTTTTTCAACAGCCCGATGCACCGCTCCACAACAGACCTGATCGAGGAATGCGCCTTATTAAACCGGCCGCAAGCGGTGGAGGTCGCGTGGTTCCCGTGGACAGGGGTGATGAGCCAAGGCTCCAAGGGGTAGCCGCTGTCACCTGCACATGTAGAGGATGGAACATATTACATTCTTTACCTTTTAAAATAAAAGGCAAGAAAACAGCTGTGTGCAACTATGTCAATTATAATGTAACTTAGGTGGGACTTAAAAGTGTGTTAATATTTCTGCACTACAGTATCAGTTTACATTATGATTAATTAGCACCAGCTTGCCTGCAAACTCCCTGTTATTTCATGTAACTGTGTGTTTTCCTGGTGGGTTGTATGGGATGTGTGCACGATTACTTAGGGGTGCTGTGTTGTATGCAAGTGCATTATTAGGCCCTTGCATCCAACAGATAAAAGCTCTGTTGCTTTTGGGAGTGTGGCCGTGACCTTAGGCACGGGCAGAGCAGAACACACTGGCCTTGTCTTTGGCAAGCAAGGGGATAAGGCGCCAGTTCGACGAACCTCTTTCCTAATCCTCGGTGGAGTTGGAGATGGGGAAAAGAGAGGGGGTGGTTAGATTGGAAAGGAGTCAGGTCCTGTTGGGACACGAAGGGTCTAATAGGAGGAGCTATATAAGCAGACCGAAGAAGAAGGGTCAGGGAAAAGAATCCAGTGTGTGGGACAGAGACGACCCGAGGACAGATTTGGCGAGCCCCAAGTGGCCAAGGAGGAATTGATGCCATTCCGTACAAACTGACGACCGTCAAAGCGACCAGGCGAGCCCCCAGGTATCAAAGAAAGAGCTCCAACTTCATGCAAAAACCAACCAGCAAGAGGGTACAGGCAGACAGTAACAGTGAGTGGGCCGAACCGGACAGCGACTCGCACTGCGGTCGCATGCCTTGCATAGTCTATCACTGTCGTGAGATTGGTGTAGTGTGGCTTTCGTAGCCTGCAGAGTGTGAGAGTTATGTGGACATAAACAGAGATTAATGGCCAAACTTTGGGTGTTGTCTCACTTCAAGGAGTTCCAGCAACTGTGTCTGTGTGCCTCACAACAAGCACAGTACGTGTGGTACTGTGGCTTTCAAGCAGTGGGAGCCACAGTGTGCGTAAGGAATGAATTTAGTATTCTCACCAAGCAGGAACCGGCCGTCGCGTGGCACCTGCCCTTGCTCGAGTTGGTTTCGGAGCCAGGAAAATTGCCACACGAAGGAGTCGTGCACCGACCCGGGATACCGTGGGTCGATGCACATTATCCGGCAGTCGGCGTCACACACCTGAAAGTGAGAGAGATATTGACATGTAATTACCTGAACCCACAAGTAGTAGATTGTACTTATGGTTCACAAAGCAGTCGCAATTTCAGAACCTTTTAAGTTAGTTTGTCTGACACATGCATGTCAACACACCTTCCTGGATGCAAGGTACAACTAACTACCTTGAAACAAAAAAATTTTTTTTTTTTTACGGAATCTTGCACGTTTTAACAGACAAGTATTATTTTTGGGAGAAGAGTCTCACGGCTCACATGCTACGTAGAGCACACGGTCGCGCAGTCGTGAGACCCCACAGCCCGCAGTCATAAAACGGCATACTTAAACCGTATCGGCAATACGTTTTTTTTTTCTACAGATTTGGGGCGCGTTTTGACAACGTAACATGAGTGTACTTACCACCATCACGTTGAGGGCGTAGAAGTACTTGCGGCACCAGTACGCCGCCTTCGGGACGGTGGGGTCGTTCTTGGACGGGCCGACGATGGAGACCATGGTCCCGTCCACGCAACCGATGACGCCGGGTATCCTGCCGAGCAGCCTGAAGCCCTTCTCCGCGTCGAACCTCTCGCTCGGCGTCTCGGGGAAGTGGATCCAGCCACGCTGGACCCCGAGACGACGCACGATAGCGACGGACACGGCGCGGACCGCAACGCTGACTGTCTTTTGGTCCCGCGCTACGTCTTCGTCGCTCGCCACCATGCCTTGGAAGCTCCCCGTGCCGTAGAAGCGCAGTGCACACAACACTTGAAGCTCCACAGTCATGACGTGGTACGCACTCTCCTCACCTCCGGTTCCTCGCGAAGTTCGTCGCACAACCACCGCACCACGATCTTGGGCAGGCGGTATTGCTTCCGAAAGATCTCCTCCGGGAGCTCGAATGCATCGCGGTGCTCCCGATACAGCCTTTCTGGCGAGAAAAAAGCTCTATTAAAGAAAAAGTCGAAGTGACGAGACGGCGACACCTCGCCGCCGAAAACATGCTGCCAATGACACCTAGTTCCGAGCAAGTACCTTTTGAAACGTACTCGGTACAAAACGAAACGTCATTTTGTTGTCACGTCCGGTAGCCGACTCCGCCCAGTTTTGCCGACTCCGCCCACATTTTTCTAGGGAAATTACGTCACTTTTGTTTCCAACCAATCAGACGTGATGACGTCACTTCCGTGTACTAAAAAAAGGTACATGTACAATGTCGAACCTAGCTATCCAGGTGGCCGCACCTCTCGTTGATGTGACCCACGATGAGATTCACAGAACTGAAGAACACCGACAAGCTCCGTCCAAACGCTCATCAAAGTACGTACAGACGTTTGGGATAGGCCAGTCGAGGAAAACCCGTGCAAAGCGTCTCGCCAGATTGGCAACACCCTACGCCGATCTGTCGGGTGCTGGTATTTGGAGGCCCGCATGCCGAGCAGGCAGGTCCTTCTTTAAGCAGGATAGCCTCCAAAAGGGTTTCTCTTCTACGTTGGAAATATCCAGCAAACCGCGTTCGGAAAGGAAGCTTCGGCGCTTGATGGCACGAGGGATACGAGTCATAGATTCGATGTCTCGCCAGCTTAATCTCGTTAGTGGAAGTCTCCTTCCTTGAGAACAGCGGGAATTCATCCTGTAGATTCCTTGCTAGCCTTGAGCAACACTGCTCTCGTACTACGCAAAAGGATGTACTCGCAATGCGCAAACTTCGTCCTTTTCTTTTTCTACTTAGAATAAGTAAATCTGTTTCAGTTTTAATTCGAGTGGAGCAGAAGCTACAAGAGCGAGTGCCGGCCTTTCAGCGTCCTTGACCAGCACGCGCGCTCGTGCAGTGCAAGTACCGTTTAGAGCAACATGCTCATGCTTATACCTTCGGCTTCACTCGCACACAAGGTGGAACGATTATATTTATATTTTATAGCTTAATATTTTTTCAGGTATGTGCCTACTCTTTCGTGTTTATTATTGTCGCCTTCGTTTTTACTGCCTCTACAAACACGCTCCCTTTCACTCGCTTGATGTTAACGTTTAGGTTTTTTGTCTTACTAGTACTATAAACGTCCACTTGTGGGGCTACGCAAGCAAATTTTTTGAACCCGCTCAAAACGCTTTTACGCTGAAGAAAAACGCTCTACTAAAACGCGTTTTTTGACCTCCACTTTCCATTCCGGCGAAGCAGGCCGCGCATGCGCAGTTTGGCACTCCCAGAGCGGAGCGGAAAATGAAAACGGTCTACTAAAACTCTCTATTCTTAACCTGTCACAGACTATCGATGACTACAGTCGGCAGTGGAAGCTCCGGCCACAAGTGTTACGAGCTCTCTTCAAGTTTCTTCGCTCTCGAGGAAATAGTACGTCGTCTGTTCCGCGACATTTGCCCATTGGCTTCATGCGGGAGCTGAGAATGTGAAGCTCGCCGATGATCGAGCGGGGTGGCATCATTCCGCTCGGTCTTCCAACTCAACGAGAGGCGGGTGACGGCAAGACACGACGGTGACGTCGTTTCATGACGCCTTCACGTGGTATAGGATTCCGTAGTTTTCGGAGTTTATTTTTCGCCAAATTCGGAGTGTGTTTTTCGAAGTTTATTATTTGCTGAAAATCCGGGGTTTATCGGAGTTGAGTTTTGTTAGATTACGTATTCTCCCGAATTCAAAGATTCATTTTACTGTTTCTAATTTTAAAAATTAAAAAAAGACATAATTATTTATTCTTTATTAAATAAATAGACATAAATAAAAGATAAATAATTCATATCTCCCTTGCAATTGGGAGTACTAACAGTACTATGACAAATTATCCAAACAAGTGTTGCTTCAATAAACATTAGTACTTTGAAATATCCAAACTCCTGAACGTAGTCGTCGGGGAACATAAAAGCTTCAACTGCAATTCTGAAAAATCTGCAGCATTTTTCACCGTTATAAAAACACACCTCTTCGAGCACAAATAGTATGATCCAAAATAAAAACCGGAACCGTGGCCTTTGTCGTGACCCAGAAGTACCATGACCCGTTGTACTGTTCGCACTTTGACCAGATAAAGAGGAAACCCAGTCTAGTCATAAACTTGAGATAAAAAAAAATAATATGAAGTGTCATTTTTTCGGGATCGCTAACCTCGTGTTCGACATTGTTTATTCCTAAATTACCGTCTTTTTTTTTGCTTTTTAGTTTGCCTTCGTGACCTCGAAAATCGAAGTTTTTCGGATATATTCGAAGTGACAAAAAATTTAATGCCGAGTGTTTTTTGGAGGCTTTCGGGTTTGCCCGAAAACACAAGACAGATTAGGTATAAGGACCATTGCTTACCTCGCTTACCGTGCGACTGATGTCAACAGGGAGTCATGTGAAGGGTGTTACATTTCGCACCTGAATGAACACGACTCTCAAGGCATTATTTCAGTGTTCAGCATTCATTTATTTCCTCAAGAAGAAGCAGACGGCGTCTAGTGAAGCAGACAGTCGGTGACGGCGTCACTCGTGACAGTGCTCGAGCTCATCGAACGCGGTGTACCGCTTTGATGGTGTTGGCTCCGCGACATTCGCACGTTACATCACAGAAACCGCCGTGAAGAAGAGCTGATAGCATACCAGCTTGTGACGTTACATGAGGCATAGACTAGAATGGAAACGTACCAAGAGAAGATGGCGTCCAGCTACGCTGTAGTCGAGCGGAGCACGACGGCCGCACCAACCCTAACCGCGTGAGCCAGTGGCGTGGTCAGGAGTGTTTTCCACGGGTCAAAACGTAACCCCGAAATGTCATCGTTTTCCGCTTTCCCCTTTACAATGTCAATTTTTTTTACGTATTGTTAGGCTTTTAATAATCCTATATGCTTCTTTATCTGCTCGATAACCCACTACGTCGAGGGGCTGAGCCCACAGCATTCCGAAGCAAAACGAGTCCGTCTCCGGCTCTGTGAAGAGCTCTCGACAAACTTGGCCTAAACGAAGCCTTTCTTCAGGCTTGCAGGTGAAAACATCTAAGCTCCCTATGATTATAGCACGATCACTTCTGAAAAAAGTTACCCGCGCAGCAACCATGCGCGTCACTTCACTTGCTCATTTACCCAGTGCGCATTCCAGGTTTTGTGTTTAATCGTATAGTAAACTTTTGTATTCTCTGCTATCCTTCGGTAGTTCTCAGTCATTGGCTTCCTGAGTGTTCCGCAGAGAAGTGTGCGCACAAAAATTATTTGGGAAACTGAATTTTTTTTAAAGGCACACTACTATATTTTATAATTGCGTTTTTATTTGTTAACCATTAAAACTTCCTTTTTTAAGTTAGAATGAACGGAGTGTTGCGCTTGTGTGTGTGTTTCCTATAGACCCATGTGGCAAGAAGGGTTGGAATTTTTGTTTACTAGGAAACAGGAAAATAGAAGCTAAAATTGTTTCTGTGCGATATCATTTTGCGCACTCTTGTGTTTTTTTTTTGTTTTGTTTTTTGTTAGTTAGAGCGTACGAAAACACACCCGGAAACAAATTCTTGGCCATGCCACCGGCGTGAGCTATGATACAGCGCATATTGTTGTGTTGTCTTTTGACGCACATAAATGTACGTCAACACACGCGAATGAAAACACTCATGAAAATGGAAAAAACCTGCTGCACACAGCTGGCGTTCCAAAAACAGTGGAAGGGCAACGATAGGAAGCGGGAGCCGTCGATGCTTTCCGATCACAGAGCATAGATATTCTTCCAGAAAGTGCTCGCCGTTCAAGCTTGACTAAAGCTGTGACTTTAGCGCCGTGTTACAACTGACTTCTGCCGTCGCATATAAAGCAAAACTTTACGAAACAAACAAGGTGCATGCCAGGAAAAAATAAGTTTTATCTTATTTTACTCGTTATCTTCGTTAAGTATTAAACTTTTAAGCCAGGATCACACTGCTTATGCATTATACAAGAGACAGTATGCAAACAGATTCGAACGCGAGTACCATGATATCCGTGCTTCGAATGCCGCATGGCAATGAACTCACGGAGAAACTCGGGAAGCGGCAGTCGAACCCCGGATGTTTTCAGTGTCATTTGTATGATGTATGAGTAGTGTAATCCTGGCTTTACGTTGTTTCTGCACAAAAGGTAATACCAATTGCAAAATTTTGTACCTGCAAAGTATTCCCAAAACTAACAGCTCCTAAGACCTATCAAATATTGAGCTCGCGAAAATAAAGTCGTTTACGCCATTCGAACCTTTCAAAGCGCTCGCAAAGTCACCACTGCGATGGATTTGCTTTGTTCAGTGCCCTTCTCCGCATGCATGTGCCAGCTAGTGCGGTGCAGAGATTAGTTATGGATTAAGGGGAATTCAACCGCTATTTATTTGTACCCTTTTCCTCATAGATAGCGCAGAATGCTTCCGGAACAAACGAGTTGCATGTTCGCAGCTGCGCATGCAGGACGAGCGCTCGGGGTGGGCTCGGGCCACGGGCTGTTCGCCGCCGATCTCGAGCTAGATCTTCTTCGTTCTGCGTCCGTCGCTGTAGGAAGCGGCCAACAGGCGGCGCGAGATACGAGCCAGTACATACGTAGATTACAGTGGCTTACAAAACGTAGAATAAGCTCTGGTTTTCGAATGAATTCGAAGTTCCATCCACGTTCGAAATTATCAAAAGCACAAGGTGCGGCGTTGTGGCCGTTTGGACCACCACATTTAACACACAAACGTTGTTTTACAATATATATATATATATATATAGGGTGTTTTTTTTTTTAGCTGCACAAAATTTTCAACAAAAAAAAAAGAGCTGCGTTAGGGCACTTGTAGTTATGCCATTAGCATACCCGACCTGGCGCCCACTAGGAACAAAGTATTTTTGGCAACTAGGCGGCTAATTAACGGAGATCTTTTAATTACCTTTTTAATTATTGTTTTTAAAGGGCCTATTGTATTTACGAAATTGAAGCCCAACCTTAATATGCTCCAACCCCACAGCGAAATAAAGGCGCAAAAAATTTCTGCGCGCGTTTCTGGCTAAATTATTTCATTCGCATGCTCTTTGAAACCCAAACTGACCAGAACAAGTGCGTCAATGGCGTCGATATGTTCGCCCTCGCCTGGCATCACAGCGGTGACGTCACCTGTGGTGCAGGCGCTGCCGTCAGCGCTTTTGCAATACGTTGCTGCCTCCTTAATGTTTTGCTCACCGCGGCAGGTGTAATTCAGGCGTCTGCTGTCGGCGTCAACTGTGCTGTGTCATATCCCTCTCTTGACCTGCGGGCGACGCGACGCTTTCGTTGGTACGATAAATGCTGTTGCATGCATTAGCAACGGCCGGCAACGTTTGACGAGCTTCCTGCGTTTTATTTGGGAAAATATTTTTTCAATGCTGGTGACTTCTGCTACCTATTATTTGCCACCGCTGCTTTATTTCTAAGTTTTTGCTTTTTGATGCATTAAACTAGCCAGGTTTTTTTTTTTTTTTTTTTTTTTTTAAGAACAAATTAATTATGCTTGTGTAATATCACTCATTGGCCCCTCTGAAAGTTAAACTATTGCAGCGTGTATCAAAAAAATCTTTCTTTGTTCTATGTTTTATGGGCTCTTAGTAAATGAGGAAGGAGCCTAGCACCGGCGTCCTGGCTCACGTTACGGTAGTCATGTGCTGTGCACCGCACAGTGTGAACACATGCATCGGCGTGTTTTTAAGTGTAGCTCAAACATGGCACTGTTGAGAACTACGTTTCACTGCCTCACTTAGAGCCCCAAATATTACTGAAAGAATAAACAGAGGGACGGACAGAACAACGCATCTTTCGCGCCTTCGCGCCTCTGTCCGTCCAGCTCTCTGTTTATTCCACTGTCCGTCTCTCTGCTTATTATTTTAGTATTATTTAGTTTACCAATAAGCTGACGTCTAACTTAGAGCCCCAAATTAGCACTTTTCACAGCACCAGTATTTTCTTCGGAAACGTTTTAGTTCGTTGAGAAAAGCAGGCAAAAATATGACTCAGCGCAATGAGGTACTTAAAAAAAAAAAGAAAGCTTGGCAGCCAAAGTGATTTGGGCATGTGATCAGCCGCCCAGCGTTTGCCGTCGCCTGGCCATTTTATGAAGTTGGAAACAGTTGCGTTCAAAGCAAGTGCTCGAATTGGAGTCCATCTACAGAAACGCACATCATCAGTCGGCTCCGCATGGAACACAACACGCACTCGAGCATTTCAGGCTGAACTGCGGCACAGGCGGCGACGATTCTTTGTTTCAGGTTGTCCACGCTGGTGGGTTCCGTGGCGTAGAATTTATTCTTCACATAACCCCAAAGAAAAATATCTAACGGGCTCAGATCTGGTGATCGTGCCGGTCACGGAACTGGACCACTGCGTCCAATCCACTGCTCTGGAAAAGTGCGGTGTAGGAATCGAACAGCACGCGAAGAAGAATGCGCTGGAGCGCCGTCCTGTTGAAACGACGTCTCCTTCAGCACGCTGAGAGGCAGGCTGGCAATAAACTCTTCCACGACTCCCTCAAGGATTCTCTCCGTGTATAGTTTTCCGTTCAGTGTGCCATCAAAAAAAATATGGGCCAATGATTTTATCATTAAATATTCCACACCATACGTTAATAGACCATCTCACTTGATGTTTGTACTGACGGAGCCAACGAGGATTTACGCTTTCCCAGTAATGGGCATTGTAGAGGGTCACCGTTGAATTTCTACAGAATTGAGCCTCATCACTCCAAATAATTTTTTTCAAAAATCCAGGATCCCGGTCCATTTCAATTAAGGCCCGATTCCCAAAGTCCAGTCGTCGTTGGAAGTCACTGCCATGTAACTCTTGGTGCAGGCTAACGTGAAACGGATGCATGCGATGCTTCACAAGCACTTTCCACACTGTAGAGATCGTTGTCCCAGAAGACCTCGCAATTTAGCGCAAGCTTGCTTCAGGCTTAGCTGTTACGTACGCGAGAACGTCAGTCTCGAATTCACGGCTAAGGACATATTTTTTCTGTCTTCGCCCACTCACCACCGTTCCACTTGATGCAAACTCGTTGAAAACGCGTATGAAGGAAGTGTGGGCAGGAACGAAGCTACTGGGGTGGTGAGCGGCATAAAGTTGCGCAGCATGACGAGTATTCTTTTGCATAGTTAAATATGCGGTCACCATGTCTGTTTTTTCTTCAACCGAAAGCCTTGTCGCAATGAGCGGCGCCATTCAGATGTGTTTCCTGCCACAGTCACAGAAAGAAAAGCACAGCACTATGAATCGCATAGCGCCTGTGTTATTTGTAGCCTTCGTCCTTCCAAACATATGGGTGCAAACCTGTGTCTTTTACAACAGATGAGCAAGTGACGCAGCGTTCGTCGCTTTGTAGCACCATTGGCAGAAATCTTTAGAGCAGCTTCTAGCATATCAACGAAAAGAAAGGGTAGCGTCACGATGCCCGCTGGGACAGCGTGATTTACACCTGCCGCCGTAAGCAAAACACTAAGGAGAGAGCATCGTATTGCAATAGCGCTGACGGCAGTGCCTGCATCACAGGTGACGTCACTGCTGTGATGCCAGGCGAGTGCGAACATATCGACACCATTGACGCACTTGTTCTGGTCAGTTTCGGTTTGAAAGAGCACGCGGGAATGAAATAATTTAGCCAGAAACGCGCGCAGAAATTTTTTGCGCCTTTATTTCGCTGTGGGTTTGGAGCATATTAAGGTTGGGCTTCAATTTCGTAACTACAATAGGCCCTCTAAAAACAATAATTAAAAAGTTAATTAAGAGATCTCCGTTAATTAGCCGCCTAGTTGCCAAAAATACTTTGTTCCTAGTGAGCGCCAGGTCGGGTATGCTAATGGCATAACTAAAAGTGCCCTAACGCAGCCCTTCTTTTTTTAAAAATTTGGTGCAGCTAAAAAAACACCATATATACATATATAATATATATATATATAGGGAGAAAGAGAGAGAGAGAGAAAGAGAGAGATTAAAAAAAGCTAGAAAACAAAAACAGAAATAAAGTGGCAGTTTTGCACTTCCTATGTCCTATATCGGCCTGCTCTTAGTCTTAAGACTAGTTTGCAAAACCGCTTCCAGGTTGTGTGGAGTAAAGCCCATCTATCCTGGGAAAGGTGGCGCCAATCATTTTTGTGTAAATGCTCGAGACACATGCCGCGCGCCACTTCTGGGAAGAACTAGAGCAACTAAATTAGCTGTGCTTAGAGTATTGACCCTCTGTTCCCCAACATTGTAGTGGGCGCCGACATTTTGGTGCTTGTGCAGAGTAGACGCAACTTGTGCAGAGTAGACGCAACAAGAGAAGGTCAGCAAAGGCGGCTGTAATTTTGCGCGTGTGCAAAGCGTCTATAGTCTTAACGAGTCCCTCTTCGCAGCGCCCCCTGGGCAACGCAGGCCTATTGTAAATTTTTCCATTGCCTTGCGCCCGCAAACCCGGGGTCTTTAAACTCCCCCCCCCCTCCACACACACACACACACATTAGTACAGAGCTTTAGTAGATAATTCTGATGACTCCGATAACGATATCCGATACACTGCCGCGGCACCGCGGTTACGCATATGCATCGTACTGTTATCGGGTATCGTTATCGGGGATATCACACATATCGGAACAATCTATAAAACTCTCTATTGATACAGGACCGTACAGCAGTACGATGCTCAACCAGATTGAAGCGTGGAGGGATTGGGTGGATAAGGATTGAACCCAGGGGGGCTATGTTGCGCTTTTTGCACTCCCAGGAGACTAGGGAGAGGGAAGTGACGTCAACGACACAGCAAACGCAGATTGGGTGTTGATTTCGTTTTCTTCTGTCAACATCCAATCTGCATTTGCTGTGTCGTTGACGTCACTTCCCTCTTCCAAGTCTCCTGGGAGTGCAAAAAGCGCAACATAGCACCCCAGGATCCACGGGTTCTTTAGCGCGAGCTGCTTGCAACGAATTTGATTAGATAAAGAAGAAAAATGTCTTATCCATCTGCTCTCATTGTCCCAAACCTCCAAGAGTCTAGAGACCCCAGAAGACGGCCACCCTTCCCAGCACCAGCTACCGCCTCTAACTCGCCCGAACGGTTCTCTGCTTTGGACGTTGGTCTTGAATCCAGCTCCGATCCACCGTCCGATGTCCTTGGCGTCGTGCCATTCAACTCGATCGAAACCGAGCCCATCAAGGACTCCAGCAGCGCTTTGTTCCGTATTAGCGTCTTTGCTTCCATAGTGCTCACGGTTCTTGTCGTCTTTCTTGCCGCGACCAAGGGCAGACTGAAGAAGGAGGGGCGGCGGGCGATCGTCTTCGAAATGAAGCCAGAGACCACGACAGCTTCCCTCAGCGTAAACAGTACGACGACGATCCCCGCGGTGTTCAACCAGGGGAGTGATGACGACTCAGAAGAGGCCCCTGTCTTGACGTTCCATGTCCAGACCGGTGGGTCAACGAACGACCGGTCTGTCACGACGATTGCATCGGCAAACGCGAGCACTAGAGATGACCCTTTCTCTAATTAAATAAGCCGCCTATCGGTGTCCCACTGCCTCCGCTTTTTTGTGTTTAAGGTTCTGAGAAGTCTACGAGTGCATGTTGCTTGTACGATGCAGTTAGGGACATCAGTCATGGGGTCTTTTGTATCTTAAGGCAGGATAGCTAGGTTCGACATTGTACATGTATCTTTTTTTAGTACACGGAAGTGACGTCATCATGTCTGATTGGTTGGAAACAAAAGTGACGTAATTTCCCTAGAAAAATGTGGGCGGAGTCGGCAAAACTGGGCGGAGTCGGCTACCGGACGTGACAACAAAATGACGTTCCGTTTTTTACCGAGTACGTTTCAAAAGGTGCTTGCTCGGAACTAGGTGCCATTGGCAGCATGTTTTCGGCGACGAGGCGTCGCCGTCTCGTCAATTCGACTTTTTCTTTAATGGAGCTTTTTTTTTCGCCCGAAAGGCTGTACCGGGAACACCGCGATGCATTCGAGCTCCCGGAGGAGATCTTTCGGAATCAATACCGCCTGCCCAAGATCGTGGTGCGGTGGTTGTGCGACGAACTTCGCGAGGAACCGGAGGTGAGGAGAGTGCGTACCTCGTGGACGGTCATGACTGTGGCGCTTCAAGTGTTGTGTGCACTGCGCTTCTACGGCACGGGGAGCTTCCAAGGCATGGTGGCGAGCGACGAACACGTAGCGCGGGACCAAAAGACGGTCAGCGTTGCGGTCCGCGCCGTGTCCGTCGCTATCGTGCGTCGTCTCGGGGTCCAGCGTGGCTGGATCCACTTCCCCGAGACGCCGAGCGAGAGGTTCGACGCGGAGAAGGGCTTCAGGCTGCTCGGCAGGATACCCGGCGTCATCGGTTGCGTGGACGGGACCATGGTCTCCATCGTCGGCCCGTCCAAGAACGACCCCACCGTCACGAAGGCGGCGTACTGGTGCCGCAAGTACTTCTACGCCCTCAACGTGATGGTGGTAAGTACACTCATGTTACGTTGTCAAAACGCGCCCCAAATCTGTAGAAAAAAAAAAAAAAAACGTATTGCCGATACGGTTTAAGTATGCCATTTTATGACTGCGGGCTGTGGGGTCTCACGACTGCGCGAGCGTGTGCTCTACGTAGCATGTGAGCCGTGAAGCTCTTCTCCCAAAAATAATACTTGTCTGTTAAAGCTTCCGTAAAAAACAAAACAAAAAAAAACATTATTTTTGTTTCAAGGTACCTTGCATCCACGAAGGTGTGTTGACATGCATGTGTCAGACAAAATAACTTAAAAGGTTCTGAAATTGCGACTGCTTTGTGAACCATAAGTACAATCTACGACTTGTGGATTCAGGTAATTACATGTCAATATCTCTCTCACTTTCAGGTGTGTAACGCCGACTGCCGGATAATGTGCATCGACCCACGGTATCCCGGGTCGGTGCACGACTCCTTCGTGTGACAATTTTCCTGGCTCCGAAACCAACTCGAGCAAGGGCAGCTGCCACGCGACGGCCGGTTCCTGCATGGTGAGCATACTAAATTCGTTCCTTACGCACATGGTGGCTCCCACTGCTTGAAAGCCACAGTACCACACGTACTGTGCTTGTTGTGAGGCACACAGACACAGTTGCTGGAACTCCTTGAAGTGAGACAACACCCAAAGTTTGGCCATTAACCTCTGTTTATGTCCACATAACTCTCACACTCTGCAGGCTACGAAAGCCACACTACACCAATCTCACGACAGTGATAGACTGCGCAAGGCATGCAACCGCAGTGCGAGTCGCTGTCCAGTTCGGCCCACTCACTGTTACTGTCTCCCTGTACCCTCTTGCTAGTTGGTTTTTGCATGAAGTTGGAGCTCTTTCGCCGATCCCTGGGGGCTCGCCTGGTCGCTTTGAGTCAGTTTGTACGGAATGGGATCAATTCCTCCTTGGCCACTTGGGGCTCGCCAAATCTGTCCTCGTGTCGTCTCTGTCCCACACACTGGATTCTTTTCCCTGACCCTTCTTCTTCTGTCTGCCTATATAGCTCCTCCTATTAGACCCTCCGTGTCCCAACAGGACCTGACTCTTTTCCAATCTAACCACCCCCTCTCTTTTCCCCATCTCCAACTCCACCGAGGATTCGGAAAGAGGTTCGTCGAACTGGCGCCTTATCCCCTTGCTTGCCAAAGACAAGGCCAGCGTGTTCTGCTCTGCCCGTGCCTAAGGTCACGGCCACACTCCCAAAAGCAACAGAGCTGTTATCTGTCGGATGCAAGGGCCTAATAATGCACTTGCATACAACACAGCACCCCTAAGGAATCGTGCACACATCCCATACAACCCACCAGGAAAACATATAGTTACATGAAATAACAGGGAGTTTGCAGGCAAGCTGGTGCTAATTAAATATAATGTAAACTGATACTGTAGTGCAGAAATATTAACACACTTTTAAGTCACACTTAAGTTACATTATAATTGACATAGTTGCACACAGCTGTTTTCTTGCCTTTCATTTTAAAAAGTAAAGAATGTAATATGTTCCATCCTCTACATGTGCAGATGACAGCGGCTACCACTTGGAGCCTTGGCTCATCACCCCTGCCCCCGGGAACCACGCGACCTCCACCGCTTGCGGCCGGTTTAATAAGGCGCATTCCTCGATCAGGTCTGTTGTGGAGCGCTGCATCGGGCTGTTGAAAAACAGATTCCGGTGTCTGCAAAGGCACCGGGCTTTGTATTACCACCCTTCAACAGCCACCGCCCTTATTTCGGCATGTGCAGTGCTCCACAACATCTGCCTTGCATCGAGCGAGCCAGAACCGGAGTGAGACTCCGACCCTGAAGAGTCAGAATTGGAGTCTGAGCCGAGCTCGGACGGTTCTGAGCCGAGCTCGGAGAGGTCAGCGTCGGCTCCCGAGAGGCTGGCTCCTGCCGGCCCTCTGGTCGGCCTTCCGGTCGGCCTCTCGGACAGGGGGAAGGCTCTGAGGCAGCGCCTTGTCGCCCGGTTCGGAACCCGCCGCAAACGTGCCCGTGCGGAGCGCCACACGCAAGGAGTCCGCCGCCACGACGGTAGTCCCGACCACCAGGGACACCGTCGGGAAGCCCCTCAGCGCCCTCGCCGCGGTGGTGCCCAGCATGGACGCCGCCAGCGACAGGGAACCTCTCGCCACCACGACTGAGGTCCTGACCACCAAGGACCCCGTCACATCCTTGCCCTCAGTGAAGCCCTCCCCGTGGAAGTCGTAAAGTGCACACTTCGCTTCCTGCTCCACAGTCATGGCCGTCCGCAAGCTACATACTCTCTTCAGCTCCTACACCTTGTGAAGTTCGTCGCACAGCCAGCGTGCTGCCTCCGGATACGTGTCGAGTGCATCGCGGTGATATCGATACAGCCTTTTTTTATTTTTATGAGCAGAAGGCACGAGACGCAGTCGACAGTGACAGAAAAGGTTCGCAGGTTTAGATGCCAGACCAACAGGTCATCTGGATTGCCCCTGCAAAGAACTGAGAATTAATTTAGATTACCTCTAGAAAGAAATGCTTGCTTTAGCAGAGGTTGCTTTCTTAGTTGCTGATTGAACCAGGGATATTGTTGTCGTGGACATTGTTTCATATTACAAATGCTTCAAAGCGTCCTGCCTTCTGCTCCATTTCATTATCTCTTTTATTGCACTTCATCAAAGTTAGGTGATTGTGTTATCTCAAGACAGTGCACAGGTAGTTTGTTTTGAAAATTGCTTTATTTCTTAAAGAAAAACCAACGGAGCACTGGACTAAGGGCCCCGACCGGGACTCGTCAGTCTCCTAACCTTTTGAAAAATAAAGTTATACCACCACCACCACCCCCTGTGACTTCATGAATAAAAGTGTGACAACATGGAATGTAATATTTCAATCATGGAAGTAAAACTGAGCATTGACTGGAACTTTGTAAGCAATTGGGCAGTCTGAAGTATATATCACAGATATCTTGTTGAACACTCTGGTCTTATTTGAGCACAATAGTTAAATCTCGAAAGGAAAAACAATATATATATTCTCTGACTAGCATACCACCATATAAACACTGGACCACTCTGAAAGTATTATCACAGATGTTGCTCCAAACATTCTTATTTGAGCTTTGCAATAGCAAGTTCTCGAAAAATACAAAACTTATTTCTGACTGGAGATGCACCATATAAACACTGGGTCATTCTGAAGAAATATATCACATGTTTTAAGGACACTATGAAGCACATAGTCTCTAGATTGCATATTGTCAGACATATGACAATGCTACATATAAAAAGCATAAAGACCAAGTTCAATGCTTAGGTAAGACAAAATGAATGTAGCTGCTATTGCAACCCATTCCTCTCTACTGTTCGCTCTGCTAAAGTGCAAAGAGGTGGGAGGAGCTTCCACTTCACTGTTAAGCTGTTGCCGAGTATAGCTGCCGCTGTTCGTCAAACACAAGACATGGCTTGCTTGGGCATAAATCCGTTGTTGCCCAGCCAATATTTTCTACTTCCTTCACGGGTCATAGCCAAGGAAAAAGGACTAACCGAGCTCTTGGCAATTGCTGTAATCTGACTATTGCGCCAATCTCGGGCTGCAAAATTAAATGGCCGGCTTGGCCATGTGGATTAAATAAAATAAATAAATAAATCTAATGTTCACTTTCAGGGGGGCGGGAGTTGTGATTGTGGCCAGGGCTGCGGCCAGGGCTTCGGCCAGGGCTGCGGCCAGGGCTGCGGCCGGAGCACCGGCCGGAGCAGCGGCCGGAGCAGCGGGGTGAGCCGGGGCTGTGGGGGGGGGGGGGGGGGGGGGGGGCCGGGGCTGCGGGGGGGGGGCCGGGGCTGCGGGAGGGGCCGGGGCTGCGGGGAGGGCCGGGGCTGCGGGCTGCTCCAGCGCCCTGCTGGCCAGCAGGAGGAGCACTTGGACCAGGGTGCTGTGGGTGTTTTCTTGTCCCGAGGCCGCCCTGTCAAGGTTTGCGGAGATCCGCTCCAGGACCTCCAGGAGCTGAAATGGCAAAGAAGTTTCATTAACATTGGGCAGCATATTTCCATACACCCACAGTCTGCCAAGACCTTGCTCATGCCACAACTGTGTCATTCTGCACCATTGTGGACATGCACTGCTTTCTGTGGCCTCGTGGCGGCACCTTGGTCCTAACCTTGTTAGTTGTAAGTGCGTGTAAGGTTAAGTTTGAGCCTGTACCCGGCCTCGGAACTCCCTCTCCTCTGCAGCCTGGTTCACGTTCTGCTGCAGCAGCAGGGCCTGTTGCTCCACGGCCTGGATGGCAGCCGCGTCGTGCCGCTCCTGCCTCGACTGCCGGGGGGGGGGGGGGGGGGGGGGGGGGGCGCGGCGCGAGGCACGGTGGGCCGCACCCACGGCCCCCAGCTTGTCGTTGTGTCTGCCAAGAAACCGAGTATGGGTGATGATGGTGCTCATACCTGCACCACTGATGATAGGTCCCAGGTGCCCTAGCAAGAGAGCTTACCTCGTGAGGTGGAGGGCACCGGCTCAGCTGCCATCTGGCGCCTGCTGCTGCTTGGCCTCTCCTGGAAGGGGAATTTATAACTCGTGAGAACACGCAGCCTTGTATGTGCTTCCCATTTGTTGACCAAACATTTTGACGAGCATGCATTCTATTCGGAGGAGAACATCTAGAGAATGCCACCTCAGAGGCACTCTCACTTTCTTTTTTTGACAACGTTTCCATTGAGTACCGGGATATATGTCTAGCGCTAGCACATCATCTTCCTAAAAATTACAAGCAAGACACCATAGGGATTTATTGCAACAGCCAGGGGCAAGGTGGCAAAAATGACGCATGTCCCTGTTTGGGTGTCAAACATTAGATTTCGCACTACATGGACAGATGCAATGTCTTCCGCTAGAGCTCCTAATATTTGCAAAAGGTCAACGTGTTTCTTAAATGCACCCTCATTGATATTCCGCGGTGCAGCGCATTGGTGACCGCTGCCCTGCACTCTTTGTTAACATGATGGTAATTGTTGAAGTACGTACCTGCTGGTCGCCCGGTTCACCGGGGACCCGCACCCCAGGGGCCCCGAGTGCCGAATCTGTGCCCACTAGCGTCAGGATCCTGGCCAGAGACTGCGCTAGTGGGCGCACGGTGGAGCTCCCGCCCCCGGTCCTTCTGTTGATAACGAAAACGACTGAATAAATTTCATTGCACTATCAGCAGACTACAAAGATTACCTTGCGGTCTCGTTGAGCTGTGCAGCTCGCTTCCGCGCCTTCATCACGCGCCGGGACCAATGCTCCTTCCATTGCTTGTAGCTCTTGGTTGGAGGCCCCAGCGCGTTCAGGCGCAGAGCGAGCTGCTCCCAAAGACGCCGCTTGTCGTCCCGCGTAAGGGCGGCGGAGAGGTCAGTGGCGTTGCGCGCGAGCGACGGGTGCTCACACATGAAGGAGAGTTGCTCCTCCTTCTGAGCAGCCGTCACTCGCGCGCTCCTCGTTGGTCCCGCCGACCCCTCCGCTGCCCCCGGCACCCCCGGCTCCTCGTGGTCCGACCCGTCCGACATTTTGGTTTGAAGAAGGCGCGTGGCGCACATCCCGCATAATATTGGACCAACTTTCTCTCCAATTAACTGTTAAATGTATTGCAAAAGGATACGAAAAAGCGGTTTGTTTTAACAGCGCCCAAAAGGTTTTGATTGTTTTTCAATACTTTTACCTGTGCTAGAACAGATGCGACGGCCAGCGACGCACAGGATTGGTTGCCGTTCCTTCGCTAAACGCAGGAACTGCTCCCCGCGTCGTAGTAAATCCTACCCCGTATCCCGCGCGTAGGGACGCCTCAGGGAATGCGTAGCTACTTCCGCTCGTCGGTGGTTGGCTCCGGACGTCGCTTAAACGGGTGACAGGCGTCAAGTTTGCGATGACGTAGCGGCGTCAAAGTGGGCAGAGCCGCCACGTGAGTGTTGCTAGGATACGCTCCTCCTTTCCATTACGTCACTTCCATGTACCTTTTCTCAAATGTCCAACCTTGCGATCCAGAAGTCCTATAAGATGAGACCTGAAAAACTTGAAGAGCTCCATTCCCTGGTCGAAACACCACTCACAAGAGCTGACCTCACGCGGGAGCCGCTATTATCGCGGGCTAGACTTGCCATGACACTGAGGTACTGGGAACTTTCCTGCTTTTCTAATTAGCTCTGATTTATGCACAGACATATGATTTACTGTTCCACCCGCTTTCTTTAAGGTACTTATCGTCTGGAATGCAGATACATGACATTGCTCTGGCCTTTAGGGTCGGAATCTCGACAGCGGCGGGTGTCATTCACTCCACCTGCAAGATTCTCTGGACAGCTCTCCAACCCCTTTGTCTAAAGGTATGTTGAAAGGCTGGCTGGTCAAATTTGTGATAGAAAATGCTTTGCTTAAGATTAAATTTTGCGCGCCTCTTTTATTACCAGTAATTTGTGAGGTGCTTTTAGAGAAATACTGACACTGCTGGGGATTGTAGTATTGAATACGTTTTAAATCGGGAAATAAGCATACTGATTAAGATGGTGCGTCCACGGTGACCGTTCAATGCAGATCCGAGAGCTCAGCTCGCGCACTGCCGTCCGAGTCCCGCTTCTTTTAGCCTGACAATACCTGGGTATACAAGCAGTCACAGTTCGTCAGCGGGTTTCACATGCAGCGATTTTGGCTCTAGAGCGGCGCGATTTCTGCCGTCGCGGCGCTCTGGCCAGCCGCAGCGACTGAGCGGCACGGTTCCACCTGGTTGGAAATTCTTCGCCGCGGCAGAGCGGCAGCTCTCGCCTTGGCCACTCACAGCGAGGCGTTAAGTCACGTGACAGGAGGAGAAACATTGCGGGAAAGCTGGCGCACAGGACGGTGGCATTTTCACGTTCTTGAAGCAGACGACAAGCAGAGAAAGTACGCAAGCGACTGGTTTGCGATATCTCTTTTACGGCGGGTCGCGCTTCTTTGCTTCAGCAGTCGCGTCGGAACTGTTCAGTAGATGATTGAGGAGAGGGATTGCTGTCCCCTTCCTCGGAATTTGTTTTCTCAATGAATTACGCGACTCTTTTTTGCTTTCCTCGCCTGAGTACCGACTGTAGCGAGCGCAAGAGACGCTACTTGTTAGCGGCTTGTACGTGCGCTAGTGAGAAAAACAAAAGAAGAAGAAGAACTGAGCGACATTGACATGTTTTTTTCCAACACAGATCGTTGCACCAAGTAAGACGAAACATGTTGCGCCCAGTTCAATTATCTGCTTATCAGTGAACTGTCCGAGTGTCGGGTTCCTTAGGACGCGCAGCTCAAAGAATTTAGGAACAATGGGATCAAAGGGAAACTCTGGGAAGAGGTGGCTGAGGCCTTGAAAGTGATCGACAAGACCGGTATGAAACGACTGCACTACTACCGGTTCGCGAGGTTCGGGTCGGTCATATCAGTTGAAGTATGGTGCCTGGATTGCGTCTTTGACTGGTGTGTTTACCGCGGCCAAAAAAGTGGTCCCTCGATTTCCGCCTGATGACGTCATAAAAGTGTTCTGCTGTCGCCGGTCGCGACCCTGGTGGCGTCCCAACAGTTATGGTGTATGTAGCAGGTGCCTGTTCTGCTGCAGGTCGCTTTCCACTGTGACAGTTCACGGAAGCTAGTGCAGCCGGAAGTTGGGACGCCTAACCGGACGCCGTGACGACAGCGACACTCGCGTTCGCTCCTGCTTTTCGCCAGCATTTCTACGGCCAACCGCCAGGATCGCGACAGGCAACAGCATGACACTCGCGTCATTTGTTGCCACATCGGGACCACTTTTGATGTGTGGGCGGGATAGGACGCTAAACACACCAGTCGAAGACGCGCTCCAGGCACCATAGTTGAAGTCTACATCCGAGGAAGGCGCTGCCCGTGACGCTGCCGAGGATGATTCGACGTTTGATCCTCCGCGACAACGAAGTTCGAAAGAAAACAAGAACCATAAACAAATAGGATTAAGGTTTATTTAATATTCTAAACGCTTTTTTATTTTATTAAGGTGAAATTAAAGGGTAAAATTAAAACTAAGGCATTAAAATTATTGGAAACCGCTGTAACCTACTGTGAGCATCTGCTTGCTGCAAGCAACATTGGCCATCGCAACCGCAGGAAACGCTCATGTGAAGTGAAACCTCGCGATCCGTGCCGCCACGCCGCTAGCGGCAACGATTTCGGCCACGAAATTCCTTCATGTGAAACCCGCGTAGATTAATGGTGCTATATCAATGAAGGCCATCTTGCACAAAGTTGAGCACTTATTATGAAGTTCTGGAGTTGAGTATTGTAATGTAGTATACAGATCATGAAAACCTTAAAACGGTGAAGGGATTAACCAATGTTTACTTATGTTGTTATAAAACGGATTTTAAAGGTATCTGTGTGTGCCTACATATATTATATACCATCGAAAATTGTAGTTTATGAAACTGATTTCAGAACTTCCATGCAGTCGCGTTTGAAATATTTAGAAGGCTCTATTACATGTCTGCTGCTATAACACAATGTCATCACAGGTGCCAACTACTGAGAGATGGCAGGAAGTTGCTGAGGGCTTCCAGAACAAGTGGAATTTCCCCCACTGTGTCGGTGCTGTGAATGGCAAACACATCGAGATTCAGGCACCACCGAATTCTGGTAGCTTATACTACAACTATAAGGTGCAGTTTGCGTCAGTACTTTTTATGAGCTGTATTTCTCACTGCATTTATGATTTGTTGTCATTACAGGGTACATACTCTATCGTACTAATGGCTATTGTGGACAGTGACTTGAAGTTCGTTGCTGTAGACGTCGGTGCCTACGGACGACAGAGTGATGGAGGTACCCTAAGTGCCTCTCGGTTCGGTAAATGTCTCGAAAATGGCCTCCTCGGCCTGCCACCACCAAAGCGGCTTCCAAACTCGACAGTAATCGCACCATATGTGTTCTTGGGGGACGAAGCGTTCCACCTACGCCCCGACTTTTTGAGACCATACCCGGGAAAGCACCAGGACGATGACAAACGAATATTCAACTATCGGCTCAGCCGTGCAAGGTGACTTAAAAGCGCAATAACCATGTAGTGAATTGGAGGGGGTGGGCGGGTAGTTTCTAGCAGGGTAGCAAATAGTTTAATTGTTGTTGTTTTTTGTCTGTTTTGTTGCGGGATAATTGTAAAGAATCATTTCCGTGAACCTGTCTCCACTTGTGCAGGAGGTGCGCCGAAAACGCTTTTGGCGTGTTGGCATCAAGGTTTCGGATATTCCGAAGAACCATCAACCTGCTACCAGAACACGCAGACTACGTCGTCATGGCAACTTGCGCACTACACAACTACTTGCGGGACGACTTTGTCTACATTCCTCCTAGCTACGTTGACAAAGAGGATGCCTATGGCAACATCACGAACGGCAACTGGCGATCGACATTGAAAGACGACGAAACAGTTATGACGGACCTGGAGCCTCCGGTGGGGCACAATTACAGCGGTTCCGCACGTGAAGCGAGGGACCTCTTCTGCTCCTACTTTATGAGCAAGCAAGGGGCCGTACCTTGGCAGCGGACCTCTGCTGGGCTACGTCCTTAAACGGAAGCGCACCTTGTGCTGCGAGCACTTGCAAACTTTTGCATACATTGCATGGTAGACACCATCCAGACGAATAAACAAGCAAAAGGTGTGACTCATTTGTCTTTACTCGCTCTTTACAAGAAGTGCATCAGGGTATCGGCCTTGAGCATACTGAGATAGAATATGTAGAAGTTCCATCTTAAGGTGAGTCTGCATAGACTCGGGTGTCGCCTTTAAGTATGGATCTAGGGAGAGCAGGAAGTGGACAGTAGCATCCATAGGCTTGTGTGCTGCCAGGGCCCCTCTCACAACGTTGAGTTCGTCTTCCACTGCTTCCAAGTCCTGCTTCCGTTTTTGGCTTTTTGCGTGTGTCCTAGTCGCTACGCTTTCTCTTGGGCAGCTTCCCGGCTCGGCTGCTTGGGAAGGACCAGCAGCAGAGGTCTCGGCGTAGCCCGGTGACGCAAAAATCAGGTTCAGACTGCTTGAGGCGTCCGGCCCCCTTGGGCTCCCTTGAGGCGTCGGACTGTCTGCTGCCGGTTGACTCATGTGTGCCACCGTTAAATCGGTGGCCTCATGTTGCTGAAGCTTCTAAAAAGAATGTAAATTATTAAATGGGCGGTGCAACAAGTTTTCTACTTCGCGCAAATACCGCTCAGAACGGAACACTGACGTTACTGACATATATGAAACACGCGTTCGTCTTTCAAACCACGTAACAGAAGTTCCAGAAAAACATAAAAAAACAAGCAGCGTTCACCCCCTCAACTCGCAGCCAGAACAAGCGGCCATGTGATCTGGAGCCGATTATATGCCGCCAATGTTGATCATAGCCACGCGCTGGGGTTGGCAAAGCATAGGACACGCGCTGAGTTCCACACATTGCTATGGCTCGGCTATTGTCGTCGTCGCAGCGATTGGTCACGGGCCACTACCCGAATGCTTCTCGAGCTAGTAATTATCACAAGCCCAAATCGAGGGCCCACGCAATACTCGGGTCCAATCTATGAACCGCATTCAAATATCGTCATTTGGAGGAGGAGGAGGAAAACTTTATTCAAAAGCTCAGGTCCGAGCCGTCTTAATCGTCCGCACTGGAGGAGGAATCGTCTTCTACAACTTGGGTTAGGGTTCTTCGTTGCGGAGGGTCTAGGATCTCCCGCACATGAAGAAGTAGGAGAGGCCAGAGCTCGTTTTGTAGGTCAGGAGGAGGAGCGGCCCAATTTACCCAGGAGTAGGGGAGGTGGGCAGGGAAGTTCAGAGGAGTTGGGCGAGTGGGGGAGCTCGTGGCTCTTGGACAGAGCCAGTATGTGTGTTCGTTTGATGGGTATCCCCCGCACACCTGACACCAAGGCTGTCCGGGGCGGCCCTGTATGTAGTGATTGTATTGATCGCAAGGTAGGGAGTTAGTCTGTGCTTGGCGAATGAGGCTGGCGTCTGCTCTGTTGAAGATGGTGGAGGGTGATGAGAGGGTGCACCGCTGGTGCCGAAGCAGCCGGAGATGTTCTCTTCGTTCCTTGTGATTAGAGGCGCGAGCTTCTCGGGGGTTGTATGGTTCCGGCCAAGGCTTCGGAGGGCCCGGAGGATTGCTTGCGCGGGCCAGAGCGTGTGCACGCTCATTCTCCGGAATGCCTTGATGGCCCGGAACCCATTCGAGACGAACGTAGAGTTCAGGGTGAGTGGCCATGTAGTCCTGAAGGGTAGTGCGGGTGTGATCTGGCAGGCCTTGACATTCAAATGCTAGCAGCGCCGCCTGGCTATCGGATCTGATTGTGATAGTCGAGGTCGAGTGGTCATGAAGGGTGATGGCTTCCTCGATCGCTTGGATCTCCGCCGCAGTTGGGGAAGGGACGCCGCAGTGTAGGCGGGTGGATGTGGAGTGGGGGCCGATGACTGCAGTGATGATCCGATCTGGTTGGATATGAGCGTCTGTGTAGTATGTGTCGTGAGATAGCGTCGGGAGGTAGTGAGCATAGTTTTGACGGCGCGTCTTGTTCCTATCTGGATCCATGTTTCGTAGAATGGGGCGTACTTCTATTCGTGGCACGCCGTCCCATGGCGGTGGGGGCGGAGGGATGGGGGGCAGGTGCTCCGTAGGATGGCCAAGGCTTTGAAGGATTGCCCGTCCCTGTCTGGAGGTTGAGAGACGGTGTAACTGGGCCTGGTGATGGGCCGCTGTTTTCTCTTCAAGTGTGTTGAAAAGTGCAGTGTCCGCTATTTTGGTATTGGCGGCATATACGGGAACTCCCAGGGCAGTACGGGTGAACTTGCGGAGGGAAGCCTCGATTTTGTTTGTCTGGGTGGTAGTGAGGGTTTGGTATGGATACGCATACATGAGACGAGTGTACACGAGTGCCTCGATCACTTTGCGAAGTTCGTGCTCCCGTAAGCCGTGGCGTTGTCGTGTGATACGCCGGAGCATATGGAGAATTTGCTCTAGTTGTTTTAGAATGGTTCTTACCCATATCGTGCTTCGTCCGTCTTGTTGGAAGATGAATCCAAGAATTTTGATGTGGGTGCGGCGGGGTATAGGGTTATTATCGATACGCACTTGGATGAGGTTGCGGTATGCATCTCCTTTTTTGGTGTCATTGTTGGAGACCACAACATAAGTGGATTTATCATGGGAGCAGGTGAGGCCTACGCTGCGGGCGTGGCTTTGGATGATGTCGAGTCCTGTCTGGATAGTTTCCTCTTGTTCTGTTGGGCTGCCAGTTGAGGACCCTATGGTTACATCGTCAGCATAAATGGCATGTTGGAGGCCAGGGACTTTTGAGAGTTTGTGTGGAAGATCCTTCATGACGAGGTTAAACAGTGTAGGTGATAAGACAGAGCCTTGTGGTGTTCCCTTGGTGAGAGGGTGAGGATCAGATGGGTTACCGTCCGGGCCTATGATTCTAATTGTTCGATCCGTAAGGAAGTTCTTAATGTAATTAAAAAGTCTTGCACCGGGGCGAGTGTCTGCGAGGTTGTGTAGAATTGCCGAGTGGTCTACCCCATCAAAGGCCTTTTTAATGTCCACTCCGGCGATTGTACGGAGTTGTGCTGTGCTTCTGTACGCGTATATATCTTCACCGATGCGGCGGGCGACGTCCTGAGTGCAAACATGGGAGCGGAATCCGACCATGGTGGGAGAAAGGTGGTTGTGAGCGTCGAGGTGCCACTCGAGCCGAGTAAGCGCCATCTTCTCCAATAGTTTTCCCAAACAGGAGGTCATGGAGATGGGGCGGAGGTTATTGATGGTGGTTGGGGGTTTACCAGGTTTCGGGATGACTAGGACGTTGGCAGTTTTCCACGACGCAGGGATGTTTCCAGAGCGCCATACCTCATTAAGAATCTCTAGGAGTTCAAGTAGCTTTATGTCAGGAAGATTTCGGAGGATTCCGTACGTGATTTTGTCAGGTCCAGGAGACGTGGTACGCGTAAAAGAACGAAGGGCTGTAAAGAGCTAATCGAACGTGAAGTCCGAATTGATACCCTCTGCCTCAGGCTCGGGTGGTGATTGAGGATAGTAAAGGTTCTGAATGCTTTGTAGAGAGTGCGGATAGAAAACTTCTCTGATTTGGTAGGTGAGTTCCGATGACGACGCGTCTAATGCCAGTTGCAGTTTCTGTAAAGTGTTACGGGGTCGGTTCTGGCCGAGCAGGGTGCGCATGATCTGCCACACTCTAGGAGTGTGGAGGTGGTCATTCATATTATCGCATGTCTTGAGCCATGTGTCCGTGGCTGGTTGGTCTGCATACTCCTGAGCTTCGTAGGTAAGGCATGCGATCTTCTCTTGGAGGGTGGTGCTGGATTTGTTCTTCTTCTTCCAAGCCTTAACGACTCTGCGGCGTTTGCTCCAAATGTTGAGGAGGTGGGTGTCAATATAAGGGTGCTCTTCAGTGCGCTTAACATGGCGCGTGTATTTCGCCACGGTGTTCATGATGTTGGCGCACCATGCTGTTGGATCAGGGTTAGACGCGGGAAGGTCTTCAATCGCCTTTCTGGCTTTCGGCCAGTCTACAATTTGCGATATGGGGCTTCGTGAGTGCCGTTGCCGGGTGCCGTGCTTGGGAGTTAGGGTGATCTGTATGATATGGTGGTCACTACCTAGGTTCTCGTCAGTGTTATCCCAACTTGCACTCATGTCGCTGCGTATCCATGTAAGGTCTGGGGTTGTATCGTTTTCTCGGGCTGTGCCCTGGCGTGTCGGAGTGGACGTATCGTTCAGGAGAGTAAGGTGGTGAAGGCCTGCGAAAGCGTCCAGTTTCCTGCCGAGTGCGGAGGTCCTGTCGTATCCCCAATTGGGGTGCGGACAGTTGAAGTCTCCCAGGAGGAGGAGATCGATGGTGCCTTGGCTGCTACAACAGGGGTCTGGAGAGGTGGGAGGGGGGAGTCGTGACCACGTGGGGTCCAGTAGGCATTGATGATGGAGACCTTTTGTCCGTGGTAAGTGGAGTCGGTGATTACGTGCTCCTTGGTGGGGGAGTTGAGGGGCCCGGAATCATCCTGGATGGTTGGAATTTGTTTGCGCACGTATGTGACCGTCATCGCTTGGGGGGGAGGGGGTGTTTGGTGTCCTTTGTGTCTAGGGACGATGCTGGGTTGTATAAAACTGTCGTAGCCGGGAAGGGGAAAGTTGCCGTAGGTCTCTTGGAGGGCAATGATATCCGGCTGCGTCCCTGCGTGAAGCATATACTGCAGGAGGGTGTTCTTTTTGCGTTTGAGGCTGCGACAGTTCCATTGCCATATGACGAGGGAAGTTTGGGTTGGTGTAGGGTGATGAAGGGCGTCAGGCATTTTGAGCCTCCGGGCTTTCTTCCATGGCGTTTATTTGGTGGTGGGCAGCACGTTTCCGGGGGTGCTCCTCTAGGGTGGTGAGGTATTGTTCGAGTTTGTCAATGCGGTCGGCTAGTCGTTGGACGGCTTGCATAATGGGGGCGAGGGCTTGTTGGATCATTTCGATGATGTCGCATTGGGAGGGGGGAGACGGAGTTGGTCGTAGGAGGGTTTGGGAATAAGTTGGGTGAAATGTGGGGCTACGGGCTTGAGGAGGGAGAGGGGCAGAAGCTGCGTGGTTCCCTTGTGGTGCCAGTGGGGTTGGGGTTGATGTCTTCGAGGGTCGCGACGTTCGGTCGGCCTTTGGAGTGTTGGAGTCCTTCTGCTTGTCCGGCTTTGGTGTTCGGTCCCGGTGTCGTGCGGTGTCGTGCGGTGGTTCGGTCTTGGTGTCGTGCGGTGGGCGACTCAGGCTGCGACTTTGGCACCGCGGTGCCTGGAGGATGTCAAAGCGGTTTGTGGTAGGCAGGGCTGGCCAGCTCTGCAAATCCTGTGATGGCGGGGCGACCGCTCGAAAGCGGTGTCTTTTGTGAATGTGTTGCCACTTCTGAGCATCCTCGTCCGCCTTCGCCCTAGCCGGGCACGCAGAGGAGGACGGCGGGTGTTCCCCGTTGCAGTTGAAGCAGTGCGGGTCGCAGTCATGTGGTGTGTTCAAGGGGTCGTGGTTATAGGGGAAGACCTTGCTGCAGATAGGACATCTTGTGAAGGAGGTCTTGTTGGGGCACACGTCGGCGCGGTGGCCAATGCCGTGGCACAACGTACATTGTTTACTTCTCGCTCGTTGAGGATAGATCGGGTAGGCTCCACAGCGAATGAATGCGTAACGGGGAAGGCGCGGCCCTTCAACGGTGAGGAGAATGGTGTTCGTGCGGCCGAGGCGGCGGATTCCGAGCAGTTTGGCGTTCTCAACACGAACGTGCTGCGAGAGGTATTCGTCAGTGATTTCGGCGGTGATACCATGTATTACCCCACGGGCATTCAGAGGATCGTTTGCTACGTAGGAGTTGGTTTCATGTGACTCACCGTCGATGGTGACGTTCGTGAGTTGCAGAAGTTTCTGGTGGGCCGTCGGGCGAAACGTATCAATAGCCAAGAGATTTTGCGGTGCGCGGAGCCTAATGTAGGTGTCTTCTTGTTCGAGTTTAGTCAGTCTCGCTCCGTCCAGAATGGCGGCGCAGAGGGACGTGAAGCGAAGGGTGGTGATGTTTACGTGGTTTGCGAGTTTCATTATAATTGTTGTGCTTCTGGGTTGCTTGGGCGCGGGTGAGGTAAATTGGCATGAGAGAGGTGCCGCCCCAGCGGGCTGGACGGGCGAGCTTTCCGACAATGTGTCGACAAGCATGGCGGTGAGGCGGTAGGCGGCCGGAACCGCGGCGCCGGTGTTAGGCTTAGTGAGGCCCGCCCCACAGGGGCGGCCTGTTTTTGCTCACTCGGTGATGGAGACGAGCCGTGGGTCTAGGATTAGGTTGACCAGGGTATGGAAGATGTTTGCGTACCTGTGTGGCGAGCTTCGTGGCCCTCGGAGTCGAGGAGCAGAAGAATAAAATGTTTAAAGCTGGAGCTTGGAAAGAACACGCCTCTGTCCTTCGAGCTTCTTCGTCTTTTTCATTTGGAGTGTACTGCGATCCCCACGGTACGTCATCAAAATTCGCAAAGGAAAGATTGAATGAAAATGATCGCTTTTGCCCCTGAAATTACACCGCAACAAAAGAGTTTCTTAGCCAGTGGCGTTGCGAGTATACTTGAGTCCCAGTACTGCCAGTAAGCTCGTGCAAAGTGAAAAACATTCCAATTGAATATCGTTGCACCGCTCCTTTAAGCACTTGCGCTCACACCTATCAATTAATATTGATTTTTCCAACACTTACTTGCGCAAACCTAATGTGTCCCTCAGGAACTGCGTTTGGTCTATGTAGGGCCAAACCTTAGATTTTGAGGAAGCTGCAGCCCCACTCTTTTTTGTCCCCTTCTCGTCATTCATTTTTTTTTTCGGAAAGTGTCCCTCAGGTTCTTCCATCGGGAGTGGACCTCATCCACTGTCACTGAAATGTCAAGTCGTATACAGCGTGATGCATGTTGATTAAAAGGCTGATGATGCTGGACATTTAGATTAACATAGCGCGCATTGCGCATGTTGCCGTTTTCTAGAGCGCTCGTAATACAGTCGACTCAAAAGGGATAAATGACTGTCCTACAGTCGGTGATTCGCATCGAACACAAGCTTTTTGGCTTTGATAACAGTAGAGAGTTTTATCAAACGCTTGACACGATACCGATACGATGCCGGTACAGTCCGGGCGCGCTTAAAAGCATGCTACAAAGTAGTAGCGCAAGCTCCGCTGTACCGGGCTATCGTTTACGATCTGCTAAAACTCTCTAATGTCGTACGCGCCACCAGAGCCCTGCGACAGGCAACGAGCGGGGGCGGGAAGCGCAGCATTGAACGCTTCTAAATTTGGGGTCAACTTTCTGCGCCATTTCGAAGAGCGCGCTTCCATAGATTTCGCCGGTGCTCAATGTTCTGAGATTCACGCGCACCCACACATTTGATTTCATAGCGTTGGAATCTTGTCCCCAAGTATAGGAAAGCAGAGAAACATCGAGTTACAACGAGCGAAAGTACGAGGGCAAGCTGGTTATGTCACATTTCTTAGGTAATGTCAAGTGCTTGGTCACAAGCCATGGGCATTGCTGTTCTTGGTCTACTGCGACTGCTGGGAACACCCTGTGCAATTGTTCAGATATCACTATAAGCCACTTTGCAATATTTATCTTAAAAATCAAGACCCCTCACCAGATACATCCGAATTACTCGAATATTGGGGGGCAGGGGAGGGGGGCACACAGAGTTATTTTTTGCCCCGTCCAAGTACGTATTCCTTACATTAAAATTTAGAAATATCTAGGGGGGCGCGAGGAAGGGGGGGGGGGGGGGGGGCAATCGCCTCCCTCTGTTCCGATACCACTGCCTTTGACGTTTGCTGAATAATTCACATGGTTAAACAGTGTAAAAACGTTGAAACCCGTAGTAGTGCAGTGGTTTCATACCAATCAATCAATCAATTCTTTATTTCACATCAGAAACTGATGTAGGCTGCAGGGGCAAAAAGTCAAAAGTTTGACTTGACAAGGCCTCTGCAGCCTTACAATTGGCACACGGCGACATACTACACATGAAGTAATAATATTAAGTTTTCAGCTTTTAACATTAAGCAAATAAATAAATAAATAAATAAATAAAAAAAGAACCAGAAGAACAGCATAAGTTAAACACGCTGTTAAAGATAACAAAAAAATCATATATATATATATATGTATATATATACATATATACATATGCACACACATACATATATATACACGCATACATACATACATACGCATCATACACACGCGCATATACACACATATATATAAGGCGCATAGCATATTTAGGTACATGACAGGACTAGAAATAATAATCGTACTACCTCAAGGATAACTGAAACATACAGAACACCCGACCTCACAATACAAGCGAAATTTTAATACAGGAAAAAATTTCTAATTGTACTAAGATTCAGTCTCTCGATATTTGTTAAATTATGCTTCTGAAGTTTATTTAGAATAAATGGAAGATTATACCTTAGCATTTGGAAACCGTAATTTGTGCGATTTGTTGGCATTTTCCAATGCTCCCCCTCACGAACGTCATATACCCGGATATTTGGTGTTAGGTTTGAGATATGTGCAAGGAAAGGCTCGTTAGAACGGAGGGCTGATCTATATCGTGTTAGTAAAGTATACTCATATAGATTAGGGACCGTTATTAGACGTAGTTCTTTAAATAATGGGGGTGTATGTGTATCGAAAGGAACATTGAGTATTGTGCGAACAGCCTTTTTTTCAAGAAGGTGTAATTTGTTAACATTTGACAGAGATGTGGTACACCACACTAAATTACAGTAGTTCAAATGGGGTAAAAAAAGGGCCCTGTATATAAGCATTTTTATGTGACGAGGCAATAAATTTCTAAATTGACATAATTTCCCAAGCACTCTTGATAGTTTTTTAACAACATTATTAATGTGATAATCCCAAGACATCTGTTCATTAAAATACACTCCGAGCGTTTTGACGTTCGGCACCATTTCAATGACGGAGGGGCCCAAGATGATATTAAAAGAAAAAGAAACATGTCTATTCTTGGGTTTGAAAAGGACAGCCTTGCTTTTGGTCGTGTTAATTATTAGTGAGTTAACTTCATTCCAATCATACAGCTTCTCTAGTGAGGCATTCGTTTCTTTAACAAGGTCTTCTATCTCTGTACCTGAAAAAAATAGACTGGTATCATCGGCATAAATGATGAAGGATGGGGCTTTGCTGATATTAACAATATCGTTTATGTATAGATTAAATAACAAAGGACCTAAAATGCTACCTTGTGGTACTCCAGCTCTAATGGGTAGGACAGAAGAACTCTGTCCATTTATTACGACATATTGCTGGCGAAATTTAAAGTACGATTGTAAAAGGATTAAAGGTACACCGCGAATTCCATAGTATTCGAGTTTTTTTATTAGGGTAGTATGGTCAATACGGTCGAACGCCTTCGAAAAATCAATGAAGACGCCTAAAGTTAACTTTTTTTCTTCAAACGACTTTAAAATTAACTCCTTCTGCTCTAGCAAAGCGAACTCCGTTGATCGACCTCTGCGAAAGCCGTACTGTGAGTCAGAAATTAATAAAAATTTAGTGCAGAAACTCGTCACTCTATTGTGAATAATCTTTTCAAGACATTTCGAAAACACAGGTAATATTGATATTGGCCAATAATTCGAAAATTCATTTTTGTTCCCTCCTTTAAACAAAACAATGACTTTTGCAGTTTGCATCTTTTTAGGAAAAATACCACTGGACACTGAGAAGTTCATAATGTGTGTTAACACAGGTAATAGAACGTCCAAAACATGCTTAATTGGTTTTATCTGCAAATCGTCTATATCACTATACCGGTCTTGTCGATCACTTTCACGGCTTCAGTCACCTCTTCCCAGAGTGTCTCTTTCGTCCCACTGTTCCTAAATGCTTTGAGCTGCGCGTCCCAAAGAATCCGACGCTTGGACACTTCACTTATCAGGAGTTCATTGAACTGGGCGCGATACATTTTCCTACTTGTTGGGCGATCTGTGTTCGAGAATACACGAAATGTCGCTCAGTTCTTCTTTTATTTTTCCCACTAGCGCTCGCACGAGCCGCTTCCGATTAGCGTCTCTTGCGCTCGCTACAGTCGGTGCTCAGGTGAGGAAAGCAAAAAGAGCCGCGTAATTCATTGAGAAAACAAATTCCGAGGAAGGGCACAGCCATCCCCCTCCTCCATAATCTCCTGAACAGTTCCGACGCGACTGCTGAGGCAAAGAAGCTTGACCCACCCGGAAAAAACAAACCGCAAACCAGTCGCTGCGTGCTTTCTCTGCTTGTCCTCTGCTTCAAGAACGTGAAACAGTGGCTCTTTCTTTTGCATGAAAGCTTTAGAGTGCTTGTTTTGAGGGTGCGCTGTTTCCTTGTCAGTCGTGAAGGTGAAACTGCCGCCGTCCTATCTGCCAGCTTTCGCGCAATGCTTTTCCTCCTGTCACGTGATTTCCCGCCGCGCTGTGAGTGGCCAAAAGCTGCCGCTCTGCCGCGGCGAAAAATTTCCAACCTGGTGGAACCGCGCGGCTCAACCGCTGCGGCTGGCCAGAGCGCCGCGACGGCAGAAATCGCGGAGCTCTAGGGCCAAAATCGCTGCATGTGAAACCCGCTTTAGGGCCAAAATTGCTGCATGTGAAACCCGCTTTAGACAAGCTTGATGAGCGCGAGCGGAACGCCCTGTTGCCTCCAGTCAAATGACTCGCTAATTCTTACCTGTGTAGGTATCGTCTAGGGGGATCGGTGGCCGAGTGGGCTAGCGCACCTAAAGCTCTTTCATGTTTTAAAAGTAGCGCAAGGTGCGTCGATGCATGAAGCACTTGCAACGTGCAGGCCTTGGGACGCTCATGGCGGCACAGCTCAGCACGGAGCGAGATTTCATACGCCATGTTCTTCTCAGAAGTGGCGCTTGGCATGTGTCTCGAGCATTTCCACAACACTTAATGGCGCCACTTTTCCCAGAATAGAGGGTTTTTAAGCGCACCAGCTCGGAGCACGTGGAGCGAAAGCTCGCACTGCAGCACCAAGATGATTCATCCCCAACCCTGCCAGTTTCGATCTGGATGAGCATCGTACCGGTCTATGGTCGTGTATCACTACGGCATGGTACACGTTAAAGACCTCAGGCTACACTCTAAGAAAAAAAGGGTATATTATTATATCCCTTGTCACATATAAAACACCCCAAAACTTTAGTTCGACGTACAGCGCACCGACTAGGAACCGACGGTATCAACTTTAATAAGCGGATTGATAGCAGAGTGGCACAGTTTAGTAAAATAGCTAAAGTACGCGTGACTGACTGCAAAAAAAAAAAAGTAATCTAGTGTTTCTTCGCCCTACTGCAAAACCTGTAAAAGAAGTGAGCCAAAAAAGACACGACTGCGAGGGCGAAAGGAAGTGCGATCATGGGTAATATATGCATTCTCGAAGCGTGAATGTTCAGAGCGGTTATGCGCTGTCAGAAGGCGCAACCAGTCATTTCGGCTGGCACTCCCGCGCCTCGCAAACGTTTGTTGCCGGCTGTACGTCGAACTGTAGTTTTGGAGTGTATTATAAGTTTCAAACGGTGTAAACGCCCGTTCACACTCGCGCATTTAATCTTAAAGACATCGCAAGAGGCTTAAAAAACAATCTGCTCTCTCTCGGTCGTACTCGGTTGCAAGAGTGTGAACGAACCTTAAGACCACACCCTTTCTTTTTCGGAGTGTAGCGGTTGTACTGCACTGGTTAAATTGCTCATATACAGCTGAGAGACAAGTCGCCCGTTGAGGCAGGCTAACCTCAGGCTGTATAAACATACACACAACATTATTCATTTTTAAGTATCTTCTTGGTATTGAAACCATGCTCGCAATCACGACAGATGCACGATTTTAAACTAGCGGAGCCACTTTTACAAGAACCGACACATTTGTTCTGCATCAAACCGCGCAAACGACCAAATCAAACCAGAGCGAGCAAAACAGTTCACGTGGGAGGCTAGGCTTACGCCAGTCCCGCCACAATAACGAGCACCTGCACGGCTCTTCCCAAAGCGTGTAGTTGCGGCAGTTGTTTGCTGCAAACTAGGTGAGTTAAGGAGATCTTCCTCTAAGCACCCCGGTGAACGCAGAGCGACTCGCCCTCATAAAAATAAACGAGTTCAATGAGCTACGCTCGTTAAGCACGTCGCAAACGCCGGCAGTCGTGTTTCTTTAGTATTTGAAACCGAAGCCGAAAGGCAATCTCGGGATATTAGAGAGTTTTAGTAGATCGTTCCCATGACTCCGATAACGATATCCCGATACTCCGCCACCGCCTCCCTTGCGCATGCATAGTATCGTTATCGGGGCTATCGGAGGTATCGGAACGATCTACTAAAACTCTCTATTCTTAAAAACAATAATGACTCTATCTAGATTATATTTTTTACAAACATAAAAAATATTGCCAACGTAGTATATACCATTACGGCAGGAAAAAACAATTTTACAACGAATAATTCAGAGGTCAATCAACTCTCCATCCAATTATAGCCGATGAATGGAGCGTAGCTAGGTACGTTTCTGGGGTGGGCCTGGGGAGGGCTACCTCCATCTAAATTTTGTCAAGGAACGTAAATATTGCGGGTTTCTTTTTTTTTTCTTTTTTATGAAAAATATTTATAAAAAAGACGTGTCCAAAAATAAGCCTTTTAATATTTTGTTTTCTCATTTCATTGTCTTTTTTTGCGTGGCATAGCCTTCACGCGTGGCTACCATTTTAAGGAGATAGCCGTGCACGCAACCTTCGAAACACGTACGTTTCGGTGACTTATAGGTAACGTAGGGAGACGTAAGAAAATGGTGCTGTGTGAGCCAGCCTTTAGGCGGCAGTACAACTGTGCTCCGTACCAACGTTACTGGAGCTTCTTGCTCCAGTAACGTTGCTCTGTACACCATGTCGACACGCGGCTAGAGTGTACAAGCAGGGGAGATGTCAAAAGTGCGGCGTTTTCCCGTAGGGCGGTGTGGTTCATCCGCGTGTTGATGCAACCAGGGGTAAATTTGGCGCTGTACCTAGCGGCGCCACACGCGGTCCAGTTGCTCAATATTAGGTTGTACTAGAACACCTTAACCCTTTAGGACTCTTCTAGAACACTTATTCGTAGCTCCTGGAGCTGTCAGGCTTACGGTCGCATCGGTGTTTACACGGCTTTCTCGTGGTGGTATGTCATACCTTCCCCCAAAAAAGAAAA